>NW_022436958.1:9704394-9803957 GCF_009761245.1 Sapajus apella
CTAACACATCAAAGGACTTAACCACAAATGGTATGTCGGATTACTACTTAGTAACTTTAGTAAAGTAGTTACTAAAGTTGCTACATTAGTAACCCAGTAGGGTACTGCCTATACCAAAACACTTATAAAGTTTCAATATTTTCCTCCCATTAAGGTATATCTGGTCAGAATGCCTTTTTGTCATAGGAGGGGAGCTTCAAAGTCATGAAACCAGTCAACAACCAAATCAGCAAGCAATCAGGTAATGATGCATGAGTCCCCTTAGGTGATAGAAATTATGTTGTATTTGGTCCATATGTCTTTTTGTCTAATGGACTGGGCCAATCAAATGTCATAAAATAAAACTACTTTGAAAATGGAAAAAAAAAATGAAGGTATATCTGGTCAGAATGCCTTTTGGCCATATGCTTTATGTAGACAAGAACATGGACTACACAGTTTTCCAAATAAAACAGTGTAGTTTCCCAGTCCTCTTCATAGAAAAAAGAAAGAAAGAAAAAAAGGGGGCAGAAAATGAGATTTGTGTGACAGATTGGGGTAAAGCAGAAAGGTGTCTATGGCCAAAGGCATCTGACTTCAGGGACTCCACAAGACCCAGGTCCCACACAGCTTCCCTAAGGGGGAGCCATGCACAGCTCTACATACGTGCATTCCATGTGTGGCACGTGAGAATCTTGAAGCACATTCATTAAGGAACTCTTCATAGAAGCTAGAATATGTATGTTATAACACACCAATTTATAGTATTACAGTACAGGAAAGGGAAAATAAGGACCCTTTTAAAAGGGAAAATATGCTATTTTCTGTTGAAGAGATTGTTATTTTGAAGAGGAGAAAAGGCTGATCACTGAGGAGTGGAGTGGTTTACATGCTGAAAACATGATTTTAAAAGCAGAGTAGCTTTAATACTTAAAGCACTATACAAAATTGCATAGAACAAAAATTAATATATAGAAATGAATATAACTTTTTCTCCTTTTGTGTTTTGCTTGATTTTCTACATCTGCTATAATGAGAACACAATACTTTTATGATTAGAGAAGATTATGTTGATTTAAAGATTACTGAAGAATGTGTCATGGGAGGAACTTGATCAAGCCTTTCCGATTTCCCCTGACAGTGTACTACTGTGTTTAGAGAACCTAGAATGTGCCATCTCACTGCTCCATGTAATTACCATGCAGTAACTGATCCTTTACATATAAATTCAATGCATATTTAGGAGCTAAAGCGTACTTAATTGCAAGTGCTACCAGTTGTCTATTCTAATGAGCTGCTAGCAAATTGGAAAGTATCAGTGGATTGTCTGTTCTTTACTTCGAAACCCTTAAATAATTTGACAAAGAGAAGTGGAAGTGGGACTCAAGAAAGAGTTGAGCAATATTATGGTTGTGAGGCTTACCTCCTCTCTCAGCAAAGCTCTTCCTGTGACTTCCGTTGTTTATCTTTCCAGATCTTTATGTTTGTTCTGATGAGAATAGCATTATCAAAGTGTGCTTACTCTCCTCCATTTAACATGCTATTTATTATTAAAGAACTTAGTTTCTAGCTCATTTCTGGTTTGTTTTCATTTTGATTTTAAAAATATGTGATATTGACTTTATAAATTTTACAATAGATTGCCATGAAGTGGTTATATCATGAGACTACAAATTAAACTACTGTTATTCAACATAAGTAATAATGTAAAGAACGGCATTGGTTAGTATAGACTCTGTTTACTGCATTTCAAATGCTTGTTATCTTTTTCAACTTCTGTGACCACAAGAGTTGAGTGTACCTTAAACAATGAGTGATTATCACTTAATTCCTATAAATAATCCTGAATTTATAGTTTATGTTTATTTTAAAGTTAAAATTATATGTCCCCAGTTGTTACATGCAAATCTTCTCTTATTATCTGAAGAGAGCTCAGGTTTTGGTTGAATTCTTCATCGACGTCATATGTTGATGAGTTGTTCCTTCTCAAATTGATAGTAGCTAGAGAGAAAACCTGAGAAGAGATGATATTCAACCAAAATCCTCATAAATTATTTTGACATATAAGTTTGATATTTGGTTATAATCTAGAATGAGGTGAAGAAGTATGACAATGTCATTTACTGAATATGTTACTGGACATATGGCTCCCATGTCCACATTTTTATTTTATAAAAATAAACCATAGACTTAAGTCTGGGAGAAGGCTTGAGACTTGGTAGAAGAGTAATTGTTATATTTCCCAAGTAGTGGTATTAGGAAGTAGTATTTAGCAATTAGTAGTGCCTCTCAATTCACTTGAGAATATATCTCCTATGAGGGAGAAAATAAATGGCTTTTTCTCTTCACTAACTTCCTTACCACCATATTACTTCTTAAAATAAGATTACAGTCAATTTAGTTTACATAAGATGGTGTCTTAGTCAGCTTAGGCTGCCACTTAAAAAAAATCATAGAATGAATGGCTTAAACAACAGAAGTTTATTTCTCAAAGTTCTGGATGCTGGAAAGTTCAAGATCAAAGTGCTGGCAAGGAGGTTTCATTCTGAGGCCTTTTCTCTTGGCTTTTAGGAAGCTGCTTCCTTGCTGTATGCTCACATGACATCTTCTTGTATGGGCATGGCGTGGGGACAGAATGAGGGTGAACGAGTGAGAGAGAGAGCTCTTGTCTCTTCTTATGAGAGTACTAACATTATTAAGACTGCCTCATTCTCATGGCCTCTTCTTACCATAATTATCTTCCAAAGGCACCATCTCCAGATACTATCACATTGCGGGTTAGGGCTTCAGTATATAAATTTGCAGGGCAGAGATAACACAAACATTTAGTCCATAACAAATAATAAGATACCTTTAAATAATAATAATAATTTTTAAGCCTTAGACCTTGTGGGAGCCAAGAAGAGGTGTGTTATAAATGATTTCTGTGATTTTCATTAGTTTCCCTTTCATGTAATGGGAAGAGTACTGGCCTGACGATAGTGCCAAATGAGTTTAAACTCTAGTTGTATAAGTTTCTAATTGTGCTTGACTTTGAATGTTTAGTCTCTTTAAGGTTAAACATTCATGGACAATTATTTTTACTTCTATGTCTTATTATGAAGTACAATAGAAACAATGTGCATGGATATGCTTTGAATATAGTAAAAACTCGATTTATGTTTCAAAAACGCATTTTTAATAAAGTTTACCCTGACTATTATTAGACAAAGGAAACATACTATATAATTAAGTGGACATTTTAAGAAAATAACTATGGTTGACTCTTGAACAATATGGGTTTCGACTGGGTAGGTTCACTTATATGTGGATGTTTTTCAGCCTATAGCAAATCAAATATACAGTATTCCTGGATGTGAAACCCATATTTATGGAGAGGTAACTCTTCATATACACAGGTTGGGCAGGACTTATTGCAAGACTTGACTGTGCATGAATTTTGGAATACACAGGGCTTCTGGAAACAATCCTCCATCTGTATACCAAGGAACAGATGTATAATTGGCCACAATCACCCAAAATTCAAGACGAGGCATGTCCTATCTTCTAATCTTCACATTATTTTGTTGAATTCAAATTCATTACATAAATTATGGTCAAAAACTTGGAACAGAAAAAAAATTCTCTAAAACTATTTTGTATTTATGTAATGTGTTAAGTCAGATCAGTAGCTTTATCAGTAGGAACAAAAGAATATGTTCTGCAGATATGACCTATAGGCTGGTAGTATGGTCTTCTATGGAAAACCATTTTTCTTGAGATTTTTAATATTTTTGCTGTTATTACTGATTTATTTCAAGTTCTTGACCATCCTGAATCAGATTTTTGTATGTATCTTTCTCTCTGGTTACAAATTTCTTCTAATAGTCAATGGAACAATTAGTAAAATTCATTCCAAATGCTCTGGTATAGAATAGATTCTGGATTTCAGCATTTGAGCAGACACACATCTATATGTTTTTGTCTAGACCTCTGTTCAGTACAAAGATAATAGCTTCAGATCAGAAACTATTTCACCACATTTATCTCTTGCCTTATTAAAAATAATTCCCAGAAGAAAACTTCATGAGTGGCTATCAATGAGTCATTTACAGTTACACCATACACCAGAGTAACCAAGATAAAATGTTGGTAATGAGTATTATCTAGAAGAAAGGTAGGTTGTAAAAATAGTTTCAGTTGAAACTTGAGTCAATTTGGTTGTATCTATGAACCTACCAAAATACAAATTAAGAAATAATGAAATTCTTCAACTTTAAATGACCTTTCAGAATCTATTGGCTAGGCATTATTATTTGTCTTCTATTTCTTTACCAGGCGCTCGTTAAGTTTACATTCCTATACAGCCTTCACTATTGATTTCTTCAGTAAAACAAGGCCACACCCTCTGTAGATTCTCGTTAAACTGATGAGGATGAGGTTGATAGACTAGAAGGCAGGAATATTGTCTAAGCATAGAAGTGGGTCTGTCAACTGCCCTCTGAAATTGTGAATTCCAACATCATGTAGCTGAGGATCTCTGGAGACATAAGCCAATTAGCCAACTGACAAAAAAGGTTTCAGGTTTTTGACACAAGGTGTAGTGACACGTGGGCAATATGACCTGTTCCATGGCATTTTACATTATGTCACAATAATATCACAAAACAGAAAGTTCTTCAGGTGATCTGCTACATCTTATTCCACCATGGGTTCATAAAGAATGTAAATACCTGCTTATCAATTTGAATTAGTGTAACTGTTGCCAGACAGTTGCAAATAACAACAACAGTATATTCAAAGACTCCTTAGTTATAAATGAAGCAGACAAGGAGACAGAATCCGATTACATGTGACACAGAAAATTCTGGGTTAAAGATTTGGAGCAGCAGTCTACCTTGCACTTGATTTAGAGGTGATTTTAATAGACTGGGTGGAGTCAACAGACTTGCAGCACACATTCATGTTGAACAACTCTAGATGAGTGAAACAAAATACATACAAGGAGACTAGGTGATAATTAAAAGAACCTATACTGTGGGAATAATGTTATTAACAACTGTATTCAAATTTATCCTTAATCATTTATTTGCTACTCTTTAATTTTCTCTTACTGAGGGGTTTTGAAATGGAATGTACCCCTTACCCAAGATTATTCCTGTGTGACTACAGAGTTTTTCGAAGTGAGCAACTGAAATAACGAGAGTTTGGTGGCCACCATATTGCACAGCTGCAGAGGGCACTATTTACATTGCATTCTCTATTGTAAATATGATATAGACTGTTACACTGAATTTTATCTAAAAACTAAAAGAGCTTCCTGACATAAACTGTTACAATTTATACCAACAGTATACTCTATGATGGGCCCCTCTGCAGGCTTTTAAACATAGATTAATCACATACTCATCCGTAGATTGGCTTATTAAGGCAGGACTCACTAAAAGTCATAATGCCTTCTTAGGGGGAATAGAGGGAAACAGAAGTTGTTGATTAAAAGAAAAACAAAAGATAGACTACTTGACTTAAATATCTCCTATAAACGGTCTTATTTTAACATTTAATCTTTCCATCTCCAGATCAGGAAGGATTTTTTTAATTCTATTCCTTACATAAAATTTTCTACTACACTTGCAATTAAATGTAATGTTCTCCTACTCTCTTTGTTTTATCTTTCCTTCTCTATTGTTAAGTGTCATAACCGCCTTAGTCTAGCAATGAGATTACCATCCCTGGAAATATGAAAAATCAGAAAAATTAAGAAGTACTGTGACATGAAGGGTGTAAGCTGTGATCATGCTTTCACCAGCCTCCACACAAAGACTCCTTGGCAAAAGAAAGTCAAAGAAATGAAAAGAAGGCTTAAATTAGAACTATAAATTTTAAACCTTGCCGATTTTTATCATAGGTGAAAGCAGATCTATGAAACTACCCTATTCTCTACAAACCTGAAGAGAGCCAGGAAAGTTGGGCTCCACATTTCTTGTTATCATTCCAATAGTACTATCTTGGGAAGGGAATATTTCAGTTCTGGAAATGCTGATGGGTTGGCAACATTCCCCCAAGTCTTTCTAGCTTGAAGGAAGGAATGAGGGCAGAGTGCAGTTACTTGGAGTACTTGCATTTCTGAAGTCCTACAAACTTCTTATCTACCATTCCCCCAGCACTTTGCTGGATCTGTGAAACAATTTATATTCCTGGGACTTTGAAACTTCCTAAATGGTTGAGGTGGTGCCGGGAACATACTGTTACCTGTGTGTGTGCTTAAAGCTCACTTACATGCTCACCCCAAATCAAACATTTGTTTTCCAATCAGTAAAGGGGAAGTATATTCAGATTAAAGTTTCTTTAGGAAGGAGACCATGCTGAGACACAAATGAACGGCCACTGTGGGGAATTTATTTCTCCTGCTGAAAAAGCGAAGGCTAATAATAATTGAGGTTGATTTGCAAAATGCACAGCTTTACAATAATCATATGATACCTAGTAATTTTGAAATTGAGGTAAAAAAGGGAAGCACTTCAGAAGTCGGAATTATGAAAATCAAGAAGTTGCTTAAAATATTTGAGGGTGTGCTTAGAGAATCAAATGCCATATGCTTTATTTGTTTCTGATGAGAGAGTATGTTTTTCCTAGGAACAAATTACAGATACAGGTGTTTGACACCAGATTTATAAGCTACCAAGAGAAGCCAGACTGTTTGGGGTTGGAGTAGGAGGTGTCAGTTTGGGGAAGGTGATATGTGGTGGGGATGGGGTGGAAGGAACAGGCAATAGGAAAAAAGAAGTTTTTTAGCCATATTTGCAAACTAGGTAGAGTTGTTAGAATTAGAAGTTACCACCTGAGTGTAAACTCACCCTAATTTACACAGTCAGATTCAGACTTTGCTTTTCAACTGCTTTGCTTATGAGTCACTCCTGTAAGAGAAATGAGAAATAATAGAATTAGCATACAAATTTTCTTGTTCTCTCTTTATATATATATTTATGCCTGCTATATGGGAACTATATACATGAAGCTAGGTTAATAATTGTTTGCTTCCTACTCACAGATTCCAAAGGAAATAATTATCACTCATGATATTGTAGAGCAAACTGAGGCTAATTTTAGTTCTTCTCATACTGACAGATGCTGATAGAGAAGATAATTGTTGCCTGAAATATAAGACATCACTGTCATAATTTCCATAAGGAAATATACAATATTGGTTTTGAGTTGGGGTCTATAATAAAATATTGCCAGTGAAAATTGAACGAGGTCTGTAAAGTAAGATATACAGTTTGACATTCCATAGTTATTATTCTAGGATATAAAAATAAATAAAAAAGAAGTATTAACTAGAGAGAATTAGGCCCACTACACTGATACTAAGCTGACTTGTCTCACTAGTATGTTGACTATCATAGTTAGTTCTATATGACAGCCAAATATCCTGATGGAAACAGTAAATATAGTAATATTCAATAATATAGCTTATAGAAGTAGGATTTAAAAAATTATCAGATTTATTTCAGGAGAGACTCTCTCGACTGGTCCATATAAATTCATGTGTCTTTAAACACTTTTAAGTCTGTCTTCCAGTCAGACTAAAAGATAAAGTTTTACCTTTTGCCAGAAAGGAAAGGTAACCACCTTTTATTATTATTATTATTATTATTATTATAGTTTAAGTTTTGGAATACATGTGCAGAACATGCAGGTTTGTTACATACGTATACGTGTGCCATGGTGGTTTGCTGCACCAATCAACCCATCATCTGCATTAAGTATTTCTCCTAATGTTAACCCTCCTGTTGCCCCCCAACCCCCAACAGGCCCTGGCATGTGATGTTCCCCTCCCAGTGTCCATGCGTTCTCATTGTATAACTCTTACTCATGAGTGAAAACATGTGGTTTTTGATTTTCTGTTGTTGTGTTAGTTTGCTGAGGATGGTTTTCAACTTCATCCACATCCCTGCAAAGGACATGAACTTACCTTTTTTTATGGCCACATAGTATTCCATGGTATATATGTGCCACATTTTCTTTATCCTGTCTATTATTGATGGACATTTGGGTTGGTTCTGAGTTGTTAATCTTTTAAAAGCTCTGAAATCGTATTTTAAAAACACATTCAAAGCAATTGAATATTACAGCCAAAGAATTAGCTACAACAAACAGAAACTAACCATTTTAATTCTCAAAATTATTTTAATTATGGCAAGTTTTCTTAATTCTAAAACATTATTTCAAAATATAGCATGCTTGAATGTTTATTATTTCTCTTTGAATACATATTAAATTATTAAGGTAACTACAATTATGTGTAATTTTCTGAAATTACTTACAAAAGCTCATGTTTTGTGTTTTTAAAAATACATTTTAATATAATTTTAAAACAATAATAGTTGAGCGTTAGAACATTTTTAATAGTTTCTAGCTGAAATCAACTAATGACCCAAATAGGATGTTAAAATTCTGAAACAATCAACCACTTTTGTTAGATGGCAACTTGCACCAAAGCCAAGTTGAATGTGAAAATATTTCTTTCTTCTCAGTGTACTCAATAATAAACTCATGGGTAAGTTTTGAAAGGCAGCACTCATTACTGGTCTGACTTAACTGGAAATGCTGTTTTTTGGTAAACATGATTTGACTTACATCATATCCATTTTTTGATAGAATATTATCATTATAGAAATCAAATGTGTTGAAAAGCATTTATGAAAGATAATATGCTTTTTTGCACTCAGATTATTAGAGATGTTTGAATCTTGAACAAACCTGAAACTGTAAGATTTCTTTTTGTTGTTTTTGTTCTGACCATATCTACTCAGAAATATGTGTGGAGGTAGCAATGAGGTTGAACTGTAGTGATTTATAACTGGTAAATTTCTAAACTGGATGACTCACCAGCATATAACCAACCCAATCTGTACTGATTTCACCAACATAAGGGCTTCTGATAAATGATAAGTATGGCATATGTAATAACAATGAAAAGAGATATTTTAAAACAATAACTTTTTTTCTCTGTGTAAATTCTTATCTTTGCTTTCTTCCAATGGTTTATTTATTCCAGTGCAAATGGATAAGAATTTCCTTATCCTTCCTCAGACTTGTGACTTCATTTATAAGATTTTAAAGTGTAGTTAAATAGATAAGGGGGAAACATTACTTAATCTGGACAATCTGGAAATGTTAGTTATAACAAAGAACAAAAAATTTAAAAGTTGTAGAACTATCTTTTTTTTCCCTTAAAACAAGATATTTTACTTAAAGTTAATTGACCTAAGGTCATAATAGATTACTACCTTGTTCATTTTATTTATTTATTTTTTTTAACTAAGGTGGGAAGGGAGGGGAGAATTGGAAAAGATTTTCTCTTTTCAAACTAGTCTCTTTCAGATAAATAGTAATAGGTAAAAGTTCTTCATTAGTATTGAGTTGCTACTTTCAATTTAATTATTTTTAATGTAAATGTTAAATAGGTGCCTTTCAGATACCTGTAACTTCTTTTAATTCTAATGTGGGTTGTGTGTAGTGTTTTGATTTTAGTACTGAATGGAATCATCCCTTTTCTTTTTGTTGTTGTTTTATTTATATTTTAATAAAATAATCTTGCAATCCTTAAAGGTAAGGAGTTTTACTGTCTCACTCAATTTCATAAGATAATTGTGTGCTTCTTAAAACTAAGTTACAAATTAGTTTTAAGAAGTACAATTATAGATGTACTTCAAAGGGACAAAATAGATTTTTACCAAAATAAATTCTGAAAACATGACATGTGAAATGTACTTAGTGCTTTAATTAACAGATCACACTGCCATGTGTGTGCCTATGCAACAATCTTGCATGTTCTTCACATGTACTCCAAAACCTAAAATGCAATAAAATTTAAAATAATAATAATAATAATATTTTAAAATAAAAAACAAAACAAACAAAAACAGTTATATACTAATAAAAAATGAATCTAGGTGTATAATTAGGAGTTACACACCCAATAGTTTCACTCATCCTGGTGAGCTCTTACCTCCAGGGAGATTTGTGAAATACTAGTTGTACATATCACTCCAATCTGGAATTACCTAGGTGAGTTTTATTTTTCTTTTACTGGTTAAAATAGCTTGAAATTCAGGAAAACTTAATGTCTTTCTTTCTCCCTCTGCCTTTACTGGCAATTATTTTCTGGCAACTGATTAACTATATGAGTATAGTTCTCATGTAAGATTACATACTGGAAAAGTTGTCACAAGTGGGATATTAGCTATGTTACTTTTAGAGGGTAAAACCTATTCTATTTGAGGTTAATTTTCATAATTTTTAGTCATTATCCAGATAACATTCTCATTAGAGAGTAACTGATAATTAAGGTAATTAGAATGGAAGGCATTAATCTTTTCAAAAAGAATACCATTTCCAAACAGTGTGGGCTTAAGTCAGAAGGACAGGAACCAGACCAACATGGGGCCAAGTTTGGCTGACTCAATATAACAACACTGAGATGTGATGGTGTTGGCATAATGACATCATCACTCCTTTGGGACCAATCTTTTGGAGTGCAGGTGGCAGGGTTAGGCTGATCTCATCGGAAAATAGCTAACCCATACAAACCAATTTTTTCAGGGTCTAGAACTGCTTTTTCCTGTCCATCCTCACCACTAGAGGAAAGGATGTATGTAAGTGGCATTTCAATATTAAGTTCAAGATGTTATAGGTTATTGAGGACCACATATCCTACTTGACCATTAAAGCACCTATTCAGCTATTAATAAAAACTTTAAATACCAAAGGGTCAAGGTATTGTGGAAGTCTAACCATCATCACCATTACTTTTCTGGCATTTGTTCATCCCTCCTGTGGACCACATAATATCAAAATGTAATGTTATAAACTGCTGAAAGGTGAGAAGAATTGTATAAATTGAATTACTCAGAATAATTTCCCATCCATTTGACTTCACCTTATTTACTAAATATATTACAACCAGAAAGATATAGATGTATCTGTATTTGATTTTAAGGTTTCAAAAGATTTAATTTTAAAAATTTTACAAATTTTCTGATACTTTTTAAATCTACATCCAAAAGCAAAACCACCAAAGTCAAAAATTGTCCTTAATCTCCTGCCTGGGCTATTGGTTCAAAGCTGTTTAGATGATGCAAGATCCAAATATGTATCATTAAAGATTTAAACGCAATTTGAATCTGATTCAAAGCATGTCCAACTAACAATGTTTTATCACCTCTGGAGATCTGATTTCTTGATATCTTTGATTTGCATGTATTGTAAATATCTATGGATGTTTAATGCATCAAGACAGAAAGCCTTGAAATCTAGAAGGAAGAATACATTATATAACTGATTAATTCTCATTGTTGATTACTTAGTAATTCTTAAGTTTTCAAGGAAATGTTGCTATTATTCGCACACAGCAAAAACACAGATGGACGGTCCTTGCAGCAACATTTATGTTCAGTTGAACTTTATTTTATAAAGCAAAAAGCTAAACATTTTATGGAAAGGGCAATAATCTGTTTACAGAACGATGCAGGAGCATCTCTTTATGAAATTAGTTTGTTCTGAGTTGGTAAGTCATTAAAGGCTGAAGGTTGACAATCTATTTGTAGCTATCATTTGAAATTCATATCATTTCCTTCTCACAGCCATTTATTACCACTCACCATGCAAGGTTCTACAAGTAAAAGTTCTTTCATTTGGATGGCCTTAAGAGAGCCTTGCAATGACAGATGGTTTGGTTAATTACAAAATTAAACTTTGTTCTATTGAGACATGATTTCAGTGAATAATATTTTCCAGACAGAGTTTAATAAGCAGCTTGCGGTTGAGTAGCCTTTTGCCCAAAAAAGGGAACCAGGTCTCTGTGACTACCTTCTACGCTAAGAGAGCATGAGCTTAGAGGCTGTTAATTTGAACCGCCCCCTGCCCCTGCCAAAAAACTGAGTTCCAGTAACCTTATCAGGGTCTAACAGGGTGACCCCACCCTAAGCATTGTGAAAGAAGGACTGTTGAAATAGCACCTGGCATTTCACAATGAACTCCTGTAATACTTACTGATTCACTGACCACAGTGAAGGGAAAGTACACTGGATGTTCAGCCGGCCTTTATGGGTGAGCCCTGCTGGTAAACATTGGACTCATCTGAGAAGTCACAGGTTTTTACACTCACACACAGCAACTTTGACTTCTTTTTGAAATGTGGTAAAAATCGATTTTTATAATATAAAATTTAAAAAGATTAAAACTAGAACTCTAAATATTTATAAAAGGAATAACTTCTACAATCACAGATCCTTTTGTTGTTGTCGATGATGTATTTCTTTCTGGAAAGTAATTGAAATAATTAACATCTGATATGACCAGACATTTGATTTTCGGTGAACAGATTTTCTCTAGGTAATTTGGGATGACTATGCTTGACTACGTTTGACTAACCTGAATAGGCTTGAGAGGAAATTTCTAGATCAGTCCACTAGTTCTGATATTTCCTAGCGTTAGAAATAATATCTGATTTAAGTAGAACAAACAAGACAGACTTGGATTTGCAATAAGTCAGAAAATTGATAATGCATAGAATGATCTACAAGATTTTATTTTTGCTTCTTATATGTATGCTTGGAAAATAGTCCTAAATTCAACTGACTTTTTCCTTTCATAAATTGATCACATTTTTACTAAATCAAAAGTATAAAAAATACCAAAAGCAACCGGATAAGTTAATTGCCATCCAGAAAATATTCAAATAACTATCTTACTATGAAAATTATCTTATTCAGTTTCCTTAATTATATCCGCAATAGTTTTTTTTTTTTTGAGATGTTAGTTACATGATGGTGTAATCTGTCTTTTTTATTTTTCTATCACTACAGAAAACTTACCATGATGTGTAGCATATATTTATTAGAAAGTTTTAAAACAAAAAACGGCTAGACTCAGGCTTCTTAGAATACAAGTACCAAAATTTAAATCAATTCAGCAAATATCTGCTTCTTATATAAAATATTGTTTAGTTGATATAACTGGCAGATTACATATGTACTCTCTGAATTAAAAAACAGCAACTCTATTTTTAACAGTGATAACACACACTGTGGTCTAATGCCCTAGGGGCAGAGTTATAACAAAATGAATTTTAAAATTTATTAGGCAAGCATAACATAAGTAAAGAAGTCACAATTTTCTTGATTAGAATATTTCTATAAGTTATTAGAATATTTCTATAAGTGGGAGATACAATGAGAAAAGCAAATCAGCATTTATTGTGCCCTTTTCACATGCATTACATATTATTGCTTTTCATCTTAATGAAACTGACAAGAACTTGGGAAACTTAGGATCAGAGAAATTGTTTAATTGTTGAGGCTAGACTGAAAGATACTAACTCATATATTTAGTAAAGACTTTCTTTATATTACAACATATGCTTAATTTTTAAAATCAACCCTGTTGAGGTTTAATATGCATTCAACAAAATGTTCCTATGTGCATATAGAGTCACACGGCAATCAATATAGAATCTTTCCAACATCCCCAAAGGTTTCTTTGTATACCAACCTAGACAACCCCTTTCTCCCAACTGAACCAGAAAAACCACTAATTTTCCTTCTGTCACCATATGATTCTTGCTTTATTTAGACTTGTGTATATATGACATATAATTTTTAGTGTCTGGCTAATTTCATTCAGCATAGTGGTTTTAAGATTTATCCAAGTTATGATCTGTACTGTTCTCTTTCTTTTCCCTGAGTTCCAAGGAATTTCATTGTATTCCACTGTATGTTTGCCACAAATTATCATTTCTTCTTTAATAGTTAGTGATTTTACTATTAAATAAATATTTGTTAAGTATATATTTGCTTATTCTAATTTTGTTAAAATATTTTTGTTATATTTCTACCAAAGTTTTTAAATTTTAACTTATACATTATTATGTGATCTATTTTGTTTCTGTGTGTGTGTGTGTGTGTGTGTGTGTGTGTGTGTGTGTGTGTGGTTGGGTCGCGGGGAGTTGAGATTTGCTTTTTTTCCATGTGGATAAATAGCCATGTATTCCTGCATCATTTTTTGACAGGACCATATTTTCTCCATTGAGCTACCTTGGCATCATTGTCAGAAATCAATAGACCCTACAGATATTCTGTAACTGATTAATATCTATTGCCAATATTACACTATCTTGATTGCCTTAGGTTTTCAGTTAGGTTTTTTCATCAGATTGTATATGTTCTCCAAAATTGTCCTTCTTTTTGAAATTGTTTGAAATGTTCTATGTTTTTTGCCTATAGAATCAGCTTGTCAATTTACACACCCACACAGACAAGCTCACAAAATGTCTGTGGGGACTTTTATTGAGATTGCATTGAATCAGAATACATTTATTATTTCAGTGCATTGACTGGAGAGAGCTGATATATTAACAGTCTTTATTCTTCCAATGCATAAATATTTAGTTATTTAAATACCTTTGCAGTATGGTTTTTGATGCATTTTGTTATATTTATTTCTATTTTTTATATTTTTGATATTATTTTAGTTTTTAAAATATATTTTTAAAAATTATTTACATTACACTGCAAAAATACAATTGATTTTTTCCATATTGACCTTGTATCTTGTGAACTCTTTAAGTGATTAATTTTAGTGGTATTTTTTTCTAGATTTCTAAGATTTTACATGCACGAGACTGTGCCTTTTATAATAAATGCAGCTTTACTTTTTTTACTCTGTTATATATGCCTTTTATTTCTTTTGCTTGTCTTAATGCTGAGGCTAAGACCCCTAGTACAACAGTCAAAAGCCGAAGAGGAGGCATTCTTAGTTTGTTACACTGTAAGAGAATAATATATATTCTCTATACTCATTTTGTGTAACGTAAATCCTATCAAATTTATTGAAACTTATTTCCTGGCTTATCACATGCACTATTTTGGTGAATGCTTCATGTGCACCTAAAAAGAATATTCATTCTGTTGTTGATGGTAAATTTAATGGTGTTTCATAAGCGTCAAGTCAAATTGATTTGTAATATTATTCATGCCTTCTTTATACTTATTAAATTTTTGCTCTACTTAAACTGCTAATTACTGAGACATGAGTGTTGAAATTTCCAAATATGACAATTTTTGTTTCTTCTTTCACATCAGTTGCACCATTTATTTTGAAGCTCTATTATTAGGAGTGTACAGACACTTATTATGACAAATCTTTTTATTTCTGGCACTGGTCCTTGTCCTGAAGTCTATCCTACATGATATTAATATAGTCATTTCACCTTTTATAAAAGTAATTTTAACACTACATATCTTTTTATAATTTCTTATTTAAGCTATATATGTTTTTATGATTGAAATGTGAGTATTATAAACAACTTGTAATTTGTTCTTGGTTGTTTAAATACATTTTTGTAATCTCTGTGTTTAATTGTAATGCTGAGACCATTTATATTTTGTTACTTTCTAATTTGAAACATGGAAATATGTATTAGAAAATATATTTCTAATTGACCCATCATACTTCAATTTTCTTTTTTCTCCCTTATTTTGGATTACTTGAATATTTTTTATCATTCCATTTCATTTACATTCTTGGCTTGTTAGCTTTATTTCCTTGTATTGGTTCTCTATTAATTGATTTAGAGTTACAATACACATCTTAAACTAATCTCAATCCACCTAGGAACAATATGATAACACTTGAAGGAGAGCAAAATAATTCTTTAAGCCAATATTTACCATCTCCGCTGCTTTGTTGTTTTCCTGTTTCTGTACATTTTACTTTTATCTATTTTATATACCCCGTAATGTAGTGTTGTTATTTTGCTTTAAACTGTTGATTATGTTTAATGCATCTTCAATTTTAAAAATATTTTTAATATTTTATTTTTTATTTTCATATATATGTGTGTATATATATATATATATATGCATATATATAGATAGATAGATAGATAATTTTCTAGAGATAGGGTCTTGCTATGTTGCCCAGGCTGTCCTCAAACTCCTGGGCTATAGCAATCCTCTCTTCTCAGCCTTCTGAGTATCTGGGACTACAGATATGTGCCAATATGCCCAGCTCTATATTTTACGTAGAATCCTATGTAATTTTAAATTTTGCTTGGTTTATTTTTTCACTCTTTTATCTTCTTTAGGATTTATTAATATTTTCTTCACCACTATCTCCTTCTCCTTTTTTCCTCCATTCTTTTTCTTTTTTTATTTTTCTTCAGGTTATATCTTTCTCCAGAAAAATCTTCACCTACAAATTTAATAGAACAAATTATTGGGCTAATATTTTTACTTGCAACCCAAACCATACAAGTACTTTATAATTACTCTTTAAGTCAAACACACCGTTAGTGGCTTTTATATTTACAACCTAAATAATGACAAGAGAGTGACAGGCTCTCTAAAGGAAGTTAATTCAGAAACAGCAGGGAATGCAATCCAAGTATGTATGCCATGACAGATCATAGGCTCATCCATGGAAGAAGGGGACTAAAGGAAGCTTTTAAAGACAAAGAAGAGAAGTCCATGTAAGCTGTATGGAAACAAACACCATTGATTACAGGGACTCATTTGGGAGTTGGAGTTAGCTCATTGGTGAAGCCAATCATTGTTGGACAACTATCTTTGTGCAGACTGTTTACCTGGAATGCTACAGCAGTTTATTTAAAACAGTTTATTTTTTAGGAGTTTCTTGCCTAGTTTTCATCATAGACATGAGTGCAGGGATTTCTTGTAATAAGTCCTGTACAGGCATACGTGTATGAGTGCTCCTGGTTCACAGCCTCATGCTTCTTTAAAAATATTTTTTCAAGACAGGGTCTCACTCTGTCACACAGGGAGGAGTGCAATGGTGTTTTGGCTCGCAGCAACCTCTGCATTCTCAGGTTCAAATGATTCTCTTGCCTCAGCCTCCCTCATAGCTGGGATTACAGGCACACCTGTAATTTTTGCATTTTTAGTAGAGATGGGTTTCACCATGTTGGCTAGGCTGGTCTCAAACTCCTGACCTCAAGTGATCCAGCTGCCTAGGCCTCAAAGTTCTGGGATTACAGGCATGAGCCACTGTATGTGGCCCTGTCCTGCCTTCTTTATCTTAGGTTTGACTAAAGCAACTCCATTTTGATGTTGATAATTTCTACAACATTATTCCTATCCAACGATTAAATTTAATCTTTCATTTTATTTCTAAGTAGTAGACATCATGTGTCACTTTATGCAGTCAATGTTTGTTTAGAGATATAGAATTACCGTATTTTTGGTTCACTATACCTTGCTTCTGCTCTGATACTCCTTTATAATTTTTTAAACCTTTTTTTTTTTTAGATGTCTTTTGTCTTAAAACCTCTTACGGTTAGTACATCAATAAATTCCTAAAATGCATGTTATATGGATCCGTTTATTTCATTCATTTCCCAGTATTGATGTATGATTTTTTTTCTTGGTCGCTTTGCAAGCTGGGGAGCTCTGGCTGGTGATGCCCAACCTGGGCCCTACTTGGCCACACTGGCATGCCCCAGTTCACCTGTGTTATAGCTTGTACTTGCATTTGGCAGTTCCTGAGTTCTCATATCATGCCCAAGAAGAATAAAGATGCATAAGACCCTAAATGGTGAGGAGGGCAGAGAAGAATTTTATTGAACAATGGAACAGCTTTCAGTGGAGAGGGGAATGTGGGGATGGTCCCCCTACTCAAAAGTGGGAAAGTCCCCTGTGTGGTTGGATCCAGAGCCTTTTATAGACTCAGAATGTAGAGTGCATGCTGATTGGTTAGTGAGCACGCAAAAAAAAAAAAAAAGATTAAAGCAAAGACACTACTTACAGGTGGGCATAGAAAACCATTAGGAAGGGGTAGGTATATGTAAAATAGGTCAAGGATGGATCTCAATCAGAGGAAAGCGTGCTAAATGGGAAGACAAATTTTCAATTGTTGCTTGGCTTTCAGGCTTTAAACTGTAATTGGCTTGGCAGTGGGGTTTCACCAGGGGCCTGCCCCTATCTACCTAGGCATTTGGCTGCCTTCTGCTACTCTCAGTACCACAAACTGAGTTGCTTAAAAAAACAAGATTTGTTTCTTTCAAAATTTTCTTCTAAAAGTTTGAAATCAAGGTATCAGCAGGACTGTGCTCCCTATAAAACCTGCAAGAAAGAATCATTTCCTGCTTCTTTCTAGTTTCTGGTGTTTTACTGGCAATCCTTGGCATACCTTGCCTTGTAGCTACCACACTTCAACCTCTACCTCCATCATCACATGATATTATCTCTTGTGTGTCTTTGTCTTTTTTCCTCTTTTTACAAAGGTACCAATCATATTGGATTAAGAGCCCATCACACTTCACCATGACTTTATCTTAACTTAAATAGTTACATCTATAAGGACCCAATTTCCAAGTAAAGTCATAATCTGAGATACTATGTGTTTGGACATCAGCATAACTTTTTGGGAGACATAATTTAAATCTTAAAAGTGGGCATAGAATTCTGATGGCCTGTTGTTTCTTCACCATACCTTGAAGGTAAAGTCAACAGCTTCCTTTCACTGTTGCTGTTAAAAAGTCAACTCTTATTCTGCTTGCTTCCTGAATCCAAGAATGGTTAGGTTTCATTGTCAGGATAATTCTTACTTGGTATTGTTTTAAATTCTGCCTCCCTCCACTTTTCTCCTTAACAGGTCTGGAAATCTGGTTAGATGTGTTTTGAAATTTTTCTGTGTCTTTTCCATTCTTATTTAGCCTTATAAAATAATATCTTCACACTCCAAGTCACCAGAGATTGTGATATGTTCCCATGGGCAAACTATGACATCAATATTTACTTTTCCTAAAGGTTGATGTTTTCTTAATTATTTTTGGCCTATTACAAATAGCCTTAATTTTCTACCTATATCTGGCCTGCTTATATTGCAGGGAATAGAAGTCAGGGCTCAAAAGTATGTATTTAATGTTGAGATGAATTTAATTTTTTTTAATCCAGAGATTTTTACTCAAACATGGATATTAGAAGATCTGTAGTCTGTTTTTAGCGGATCTGTCACCTGGCTAGTGTACATTGTATCCAAAAGGTGATTGTACATCTTTCACCCACCTCTCACCTTTCCACTTTCTGAGTCTTCAATGTCCATCATACTACTCTACATTCCTTAGTTTAGCCATGGCCTACCTCCCACTTAAAAGTGAGAGCATGTGGTATTTGGTTTTCTTTTTCTGAGTTACTTGTCTTAGGATAATGATTTCTAGTACAATTCAAGTTGCTGCAAAAGACATTGCATTTTTTTATGGCTAAAAAGTATTCTATGGTATATCTGTACCACAGTTTCTTTATTCACTCATCAGTTGATGGAAACTTAAGTTTTGCAATGGTGACTTATGCTGCAACAAACATATACATGCAGGTATTTTTTTTCCCCCTTTGGCTAGATACTTACTAGTGAAATTACTTGATCAAATGGTTCTTTGAGAAATCTTCACACTGTTTTCCACAGATGTTGTACTAATTTACATTCCCACTAAGAGTGTATAAGTTTTTCTTTATCATTGCATATACAAAAACATCTACTGTTTCTTGACTTAATAATGACCATTCTGAATGGGATAAAGAAGAATCTCATTGTGGCTTTAATTTGCATTTCCCTGATGATTAGTGATATGGTGTAGTTTTTTGTATGTTTTTTTGTCATTTGTGTATCTCCTTTTCAGAAATATCTGTTTATGTCGTTTATCCACTTTTTAATGGAATTATTATTATTTTTTTCTTGATGATTTGAGTTCCTTGTAGATTCTGGATATTAGTCCTTTGTCACATGTATTGTGAATGTTTTCTCCTATTCTGTAGATTGTATATTTGTTCTGCTGATTATTTATTGTGCTGTGCAGTAGCTTTTTAGTTTAATTAAGTCCCATTTATATTTATTTTTGTTTTTGGAGTCTTAGTACTAAATTCTTTGTCTAGGCCAATATCCAGAAGAGTTTTCCTTAGGCTTTCTTACAGAATTCTTATGGTTTTAGGTTTTGCATTTAATCTTTGATCCATCTTGAGTTAATTTCTTTATATGGTAAATGATAGGTATCTAGTTTCATTCTTCTGCCCAGCTGCCCAATATCCTCAGCATTTGGGTTTCAAAAAATAATATTTTATTATTACTGAAATCATAAAGATTTATTGTACAAGTTAATGACACTTAGACTGGCAAAAAGAAAATATGATAAAATGTCACATTCTCACTATCCATAAATTATTGTTGTTAATGTTTTAGATTATATTTTTGTATCCATTTATATGCAAACTACACAAATACAAAACAAACGTGTCATTATTTTACTTACAAAAACAGTATTAACATTTTAATAAACTATTTTGTAATAGTTGATTTACAAAAAAGTTGAAATGATATATTTTTGTAATCTTGATTTTTCAATTATTGATTTTCCTTTTTCATTTCAGAAACATTTATACATAGATGATGACATTTTCTGAAATTTCTACGCAAACAGTGGATATGTCATGCCTCTGATTGTTGTTCTCTTAAATCACATTTAATCTAATAAAACCCAGTTTTTCATGAAGTTTGGCTAATTTTCTCACAGAATGTTCCAGTTTCTGATTTCTCTGCTTGCTTGTTTTGCTTTCTTTCAATAGATTATGGTTGATTCACTTTTTATTGACAGTTCATAATATGTTATAAATAAAATATTTTTTCCGCAGCACCTGGTTTTTATTTTTCATTTAATTTTTGTGAGTACATAATATGTGTATGTATTTATGAGATATATGAGACATTTCAGTATAGGCATGTGATGTGTAACAAACACATCATGGAAAATTGGGTATCCATTCCCACAATCATTTATCCTTTGTGTTACAAACAATTCAATTATTTTAAAGTGCACAATTAAATAGTTATAGCCTATAGTCCCCCTGTTGAGCTATCACATACTAGTTCTTATTCATTCTTTCTATTTATTTATTTATTTAAACCCATTAACCATCCCCATCTCACTGCCACACCCAGCCACCCCTCCCCCATAACTACACTTCCCAGACTTTGGTAACCACTCCTATTTTCTCTATCTCCATGAGTTCAATTGTTTTTGTTTTAGATCTCACAAGTAAGTGACATTATGTAATGTTTGTCTTTCTGTGCCTGACTTATTTTACTTAATATAATAACTTCCAGTTCCATCCATGTGGTTGCAAATGACAATGTCTCATTTGTTTTTATTTCAGAATAGTACTACATTGTGTATAAGTACCACTTTTTTTATCCATTCATCTGTTAGTGGTCACTAAGTTTGTTTCCAAATCTTGACTATTATGAACAGTGCTGCAGCACACCAAGGAGTGCAGAGATCTCTTCTGTACAATGATTTCCTTTCTTTTTAGTATACACTTAGTAGTGGTATTGCTGAATCATAAGCTGGTTCTATTTTTAGATTTTTGAGGGACCTCCAAACTGTTCTCCGTAGTGCTTGTACTAATTTACATTCCCACCAACAGTGTATGAGGGTTATTTTTTCTCCACATCCTCACCAGCATGTGTTTTTGCCTGACTTTTGAATAAAAGCCATTTTAACTGGAATGAGATAATATCTTATTGTAGTACTGGTTTGCATTTCTCTGATGATCAATGATGCTGAGTACTTTTACATACTCTTGTTTGCCACATGTATGTCTTCTCCTGAGAAATGTCTCTTCAAATCTTTTGTCCATTTTTAAATTAGGATTATTAGATATTTTCTTATAGAGGTGTTTGATCTCCTTATATATTCTGGTTATTAATTCCTTGTGAGATAGGTAGTTGACAAATATTTTCTCCCATTCTGTGGGTTGTCTCTTCACTTCACTGATTGTTTCCTTTGCTGGGCAGAAACTTTATAGCTTGATGTGATCCCATTTATCCATTTTTGCATTGGTTGCCTATAGAAGATGAGAGATAGGGATCAAGTTTCATTCTTCTGCATATGGATATCCAGTTTTCCCAGCATCA
This sequence comes from Sapajus apella, assembly GCF_009761245.1. Lineage (NCBI taxonomy): Eukaryota > Metazoa > Chordata > Mammalia > Primates > Cebidae > Sapajus > Sapajus apella. The sequence goes on from NW_022436958.1 coordinate 9,726,340, forward strand.
TTTATTAAAGAGACTGTCTTTCCCCAGTGAATGCTCTTGGCACTTTGGTCAAAAATGAGTTCACCACAGGTGTGTGGATTTGTTTATGAATTCTCTATTCTGTTCTGTTGGTCTATTTGTCTGTTTTTATGCCAGTATCATGTTATTTTGGTTAATATACCTCTGTAGTAAAATTTGAAGTCAGGTAAAGTGACTTTTCCCGTTATGTTCTTTTTGCTCAGGATAGTGTTGGCTATTCTGGGTCTTTTGTGAGTCCATATAAATTTTGAAATTGTTTATTTTCTTGAAGAATGTCCTTGGTACTTTGATAGGGATTGCATTGAATCTATAGATTGCTTTGGGTAGTATGAACATTTTAGCAACATTGATTCTTCCAATCCATGGACATACAATATCATTCCATTTTTGTGAGTCCTCTTCAACTTCTTTCATCAGTGTTTATAGTTTTCATTGTGGAAATCTTTCACTTTTTTGGTTTAGTTAATTCTAGGTATTTAATTTTATCTGTGGGTATTGTAAATTGAAATACTTTTTAAATACTTTTTTCAGATTGTTCACTGTTGACATATAAAAATATCACTGGTTTTGTTTGTTGATTTTCTATCCTGCAAATGTATTAAATTTGCTTATCAGTTCTAATAATTTTCTAATGGAGTCTTTAGATTTTTCCAAATATAACAGCATATCATCTGCAAATAAGGATAATTCAACTTCTTTCTTTCCTATTTGAATACATTTTATTTCTTTCTCTTGTCTGATTGCTCTTGCTATGACATCCAGTACTGTGCTAAAAAAACAATTGTTACACTGAGCATTCTTGTCATGTTCCAGATCTAAGGTGAAAGGCTTTCAGCTTTTCCCCATTCAGTGTGATGCTACCTGTATGTCTGTCATATATGGCTTTTATTGTGTTGAGCTATGTTCCTCCTATACCCAATTTTTTGAGAGTTTTTATCATTAAAGGACGTTTAACTTTATCAAATACTTTTTCAGAATCAATTGGAATGAACATGTGTTTTTCATCCTTCACTCTGTTACTATAATGTATCACATTGATTGATTTGTGTATGTTGAACTATCCTTGCACCTCTGGGATAAATTCCACTTAGTCATGATGAATGATATTCTTAATGAATTTTTGAATTCGGTTTACTAATATTTTGATAGATACTTTTGCATCAGTGTTCATCCAAAAGAGTGGTTGGTCATTTTCTTTATTTTTTTGATGTGTCTTTTTGTGGTTTGGATAACAGGTATAGTGACCTGTAGAATGAGTTTGGAAGTAATCCCTCTTTGTATGTTTCCTGAAACAGTTTTAGTAGGGTTGGTATTAGTTCTATCTTAAATGTTTGGTAGAATTCAGCAGTGAAGCCTTCTGGTTCCAGTCCTTTCTTTTTTGGGAGACTTTTATTATGGCTTCCATCTCATTACCTGTTATTGGTCTGTTCAGGTTGTAGATTTCTTCCTAGTTCAATCTTCGTAGGCTGTATGTGCCTGTAAATTTATTCATTTCTTCTAGATTTTCCCAATTTATTGTCATATACTACTAATGATTCCTTGATTTTCTGTGGTTTCAGTTGTAATATTTCCTTTTTCATCTCTAATTTTATTTGTTTGGTTCTTCTCTCTTTTTTCTCTTGTCTGGCTAAAGATTTTTCAATTTCATTTTTTTGAAAAACAGTTTTTTGTTCATTGATCTTTTTTTTTTTTTTTTTTTTTTTGAGACGAACTTTCGCTCTTGTTACCCAGGCTGGAGTGCAATGGCACGATCTCGGCTCACCGCAACCTCCGCCTCCTGGGTTCAGGCAATTCTCCTGCCTTAGACTCCTGAGTAGCTGGGATTACAGGCACACACCACCATGCCCAGCTGATTTTTTGTATTTTTAGTAGAGACGGGGTTTCACCATGTTGACCAGGATGGCCTCGATCTCTTGACCTCGTGATCCACCCGCCTCGGCCTCCCAAAGTGCTGGGATTACAGGCGGGAGCCACCGCGCCCGGCTGTTCATTGATCTTTTTTATTATTTTATTTATTTGAAATTCACTTATTTCTGCTCTGGTCTTTATTATTCCTTTTCTTCTACTAATTTAGGGTTCAGTTTGCTTTTGCTTTTCTCATTTTTTAAGACAAATCATTGGGTTATTCGTTCAAAGCTTCTATTTTTTATTTTTATTATTTTTGAGATGGAATCTCGCACTGTTGCCTGGGCTGGAATGCAATGGCATGATCTGGGCTCACTGCAACCTCTGTCTCCCAGGGTGACACGAGTCTCCTGCCACAGTGTCCTGAGTAGCTGAGATTACAGGTGCACACCACCACGCCTAGCTAATTTTTTTTTTTTTTTTGCATTGTTTTAGTAGATACCGGTTTTTACTATGTTGGCCAGGCTGGTCTCAAACTCCTGACCTCCTGATCTGTCCACCTTGGCTCCCAAAGTGCTGGGATTACAGGCATGAACCACTGCACCTGGCCACTTTTATTATTTTTTTAGATAAGTACTTATAGCTTATAAATTTCTCTCTTAGTAGTGCTTTTGCTGTATCCCATCAGTTTTCCCATGTTGTATTTTCATTATCATTTGTTTCAAGAAACTTTTCAATTTACTCCTTAATTTTTTTCATTGACCCACTGGTTATTCACTAGTATATTATATAATTTCCATTTATTTGTATAGTTTCCAAAATTCCTCCTGTTATTGATTTCTATATATATTCCATTGTGGTCAGAGAAGATACTTGATATGATTTCAAGTTTTTGGATGTTTTAAGACTTCTTTAGTGACCTAAGAGATAGCCCATCCTTGAGAATGATCCATGTGCTGAAAAGAAAAATGTGTATTCTGCAGCCATTAGATGAAATGTTTTGTAAACGTCTATTAGGTTCATTTTTTTTTTTTTTTTGTTTGTAGTGCAGATTAGGTCCTACGTCTCTTCATTGATTTTCTGTCTGGGAGATCTGTCCAATGCTGAAAGTGTGGTGTTGAAGTTTCTAGCTATTATTGTTTTGGGGCCTATTTGTCTCTTTAGCTCTAATAGCATTTACATATCAGGGTGCTCCGGTGTTGTCGACTGCATATAATCGTTGTATTCTCTCGCTGAGTTGACCCCTTTATCATTATATAATGACCTTCTTTTTTAAATTTTTTAATTTTTTATTTTTTTATTGCATTTTAGGTTTTGGGGTACATGTGAAGAACATGCAAGATTGTTGCATAGGTACACACACGGCAGTGTGATTTGCTGCCTTCCTCTTCATCACCTATGTCTGGCATTTCTCCCCATGCTATCTCTCCCTAACTCCCCACCCGCTGCTGTCCCTCTCCTATTTCCCCCCAACAGACCCCAGTGTGTGATGCTCCCCTCCCTGTGCCCATGTGTTCTCATTGTTCAACACCCGTCTATGAGTGAGAACATGCGGTGTTTGATTTTCTCTTCTTGTGCCACTAGCAAAGACCCGGAACCAACCCAAAAGCCCATCGATGATAGACTGAACAGGGAAAATGTGGCACACATACACGATGGAATATTATGCAGCCATTAAAAAGATGAGTTCGTGTCCTTTGAAGGGACATGGATGAACCTATAATTACCTTCTTTATCTTTTCTTATAGTTTTTGACTTGTAATCTATTTTGTCTGATATAAGTGTAACAATTCTTGCTCTTGTGTGGTTTCCATTGGCATGCAAACATTCTTCCATTTTACTATTTTCAGTCTATTTATACCTTTACAGATGAAGTGCATCTTTTTTGGGTAACAGATAATTGGCTCTTGTTTTTTCATCTATTGAGTGACTCTACAACTTTTGATGGGAGAGTTTCATGTATTTACTTTCAATGTTATTACTAATTGATACGGTTAGAATTTGTGTCCCCACCCAACTTTTATTTGCATTGTAATCACATGTGTCAAGGGAGTGAGGTGATTGAATCATGGGGGTGGCTTCTCCCATGCTGTGCTCCTGATAGTGAGTGAGTTCTCACAAGATTTGATGGTTTTATAAGAGGCTCTTCTCCCTACCACTCTCACTTCTCTCTCCTGCTGCTCTGTGAAGAGTTGTCTTCTGTCATAAATGTAAGCTTCCTGAGGACTCCCCAACCATGTGGAACTGGAAGTCAATTAAAACTCCTGTTTTCTTTATAAATTACCTAGCCTTGAGTACTTCTTTATAGCAATCTGAGACTGGACTAATACACTGATTAAGTAGAAACTTCTTCTTGCCAATTTGTTATTTGTTTTCTGGTGTTTTGTGGTCTCTTCCTTCTTTCTTTCTTCTTGTCTTACTTTTAATGAAGCCAGTTTTCTCTAGTAGTATGCTTTAATTTCTTGCTTTTTATTTTTTGTGTATCTGTTGCATGCTTTTTGATTAGTGATTGCTATGAGGCTTGCAAATAATATTTAATAACCCATTATTTTAAACTTATGACAACAGTGATTGCATAAACAGACCAACAAACACACAAAAAGAAAAATAATAAAAGCCATATATTTTAACTTCATTCTCCCACTTTTAAACTTTTTCTTGGTTTTTCTTCATGTCTTATTGTACAATCTATGTCTTGAAAAGTTGTTGTAGTTATTATTTTTGATTGCTTCATCATTTAGTCTTTCCATTTAAATCAATAGAAGTTTACACACCACAATTGCAACATTATACTAATCTGTTTTTCTGTGTGCTTACCATTATTAGGGAGTTTTATACCTTCAGATGATTTCTTCTTGCTCATTAACATTCTTTTCTTTCAGATTGAAGAACCCCAGTTGGTATTTCTTGTAAGACTAGGCTCTTTTGATTCTACTTTGATCATAGTATATCATTGAGACAATCAGCCTTTCTGCCCTTAACCTTTAAACCTTTATTTAAAAAATAAGTTCTTGGATTAGAAGATTATTTCCAATTTTTCTGCTTTAAAATTACATTGTTATATAGTAACAATTCAATCTGTGCATATATTTTATGAGTTTTGGAGTAACTCATTTAAGAGAAAAATTTTTACTCAAGACTATTAGATACAACAGACAATTTTGATATAATAAAAATGAGTGTTGATAAACATTATTGATCACTTAAAATGTATGTTTATTAAAATCATTCCCATTAAATTACTTCTGAGGAAATATTTCTTATGTCTCATTTTTATTTACTTAAATATTCCTGTTGGTTATTTTTAAGTTACTATATTAGTTCTCATGTTGCTAATAGTGATGTATCTGAGACTGGGTAATTTATAAAGAAAAAGAGGTTTAATGAACTCACAGTTCCACATGGTTGGGGAGACCTCACAATCACGACAGAAGGCAAAGGGGAAGCAACACACATCTTACATGGCAGCAGGCAAGAGAACATGTGCAGGGGAACTCTCCTTTACAAAAGTATCAGATCTCATGAGACTTATTCACTATTATGAGAACAGCATGGGAAAAACCCACCCCCATGATTCAATTACCTTCCACTGGGTTCCTCCCATGACACATGGGGATTGTGGGAGCTACAATTCAAGACGAGATTTTGCTGGAGACACAGCCAAACTGTATCAGTCACTAAAACAAGAATCATGAAGCATCTGAGCTAACTAACAAGGGTCTTTCCTTAGCATCAATCAAGAATGTATTCTAATAGGGTTACTTATACAAGTTATATTTTAAATTTTGAAATATTTAAAGGAAACTTTTTGGGTAAAATTTACTCTTTAATATGCAATCTTTTATACCCCTTTATGAAATTCTTTTAATACTAAACCATGTAAAACCTATTTAATGCTAAAATGGCAAAATAATTCTCAGAAAAAATTTGAATGCTAGGTAGTTGTACAAACAGAAGACGAATATACTTGATCAAAGAGGCTTGGCAGAGAGCAATTTACTACTTTATTTTATTTTAAGAAACTAATTTGTAATGAGTGACTGTCACATATAACACAGGGTTCTGATATAAAATACGGTGTTGAATTAAGAAAAAGTCAAAATTTAGTATTCTTATAATGTTTCTATATTCTAAGGTTACTTACAAAAAAATGAAAAGGCTCAAAACTCTTGAGCAATAACATTATACGCCTCCAAACTTATTTTTTGAAAGCTAGCACTTCTTTGGATAAATAAGTTTTGAACATTTACTTAACAAAATGATCAAAATTATTTAATAGTTGTATCTTGAATTCTGACTTTTAATTATTTTAATTCATTTTCTAAATTTCTTTCTTTCTTTATTTTATTGTACTTTGGGCCCTGGGGTACATGTGCATATCCTGCATCCTGCAGGGTTGTTGCATAGGTACATACGTGCCATGGTGGTTTCCTGTCTCCATCTCCACCCTCCCAACCCCTGTTGCCTACATCAGGCATTTCTCCAGATGTTATCTGTCCCCATCCTCCCTGCCTCCCACTGTCCCTCCCCTCCCCTCCACCCATCCACCTAGCCCAGTGAGTGTTGTTCCCTTCCCTGTGCCCAAGTGTTCTCATTGTTTATCACCTGCCTATAAGTGAAAAAATGCGGTGTTTGGTTTTCTGTTCTTGTGTCAGTTTGCTGAGAATGATGGTTTCTAGATTCATCCATGTCTCTACAAAGGACATGAACTCGTTATTTTTTATGGCTTCATAGTATTCCATGGTGTAGATGAACTTGTTGCTTTTTATGGCTTCATAGTATTCCATGGTGTAGATGAACTTGTTGCTTTTTATGGCTTCATAGTATTCCATGGTGTCCATTTTCTTTGTCCAGTCTATCATTGATGGGCATTTGGGTTGGTTCCAGGTCTTAAAGAGAGTACATTCATCAAAACTTTGATATGGACATTGAAACAATGCTGTTACCAAAACTATTGGCTCTATTGGGATCGTCACAATTTTTCCATGGTGTCATTTTTCTATAACCAACTAAGATCAAACACTGCACTTAGTTGTCATGTCTCTTTAATCTTCTCAAGTCAGTCAAAGTTTGTTGATTTTTATCTTACACAGTGTTGCTAATTTAAAGAGTAGTGATCAGGTGTTTTGTAGAATAGCTCTCCATTTAGACTTTTCTGATGTTTTCTCAATATTAAACTGAGATTAGGAATATTGGGAAATAATTGCATCGTATCAGGTTGTACATAAAAACAACATGATTTATCAGTAGTGATGTTACACTTGATCACTTAGTTAAGGTAAGAGCTATCAGATTCTTCCATTAAAAAGTTACTATTTTTCAGGTTCACTCTAGTGGTTTTGGCATCAGACTAATGCAGGATTCATAAAATGAGCTGAAAAATGTTTCATCCTTTTTCTATTTTCTGCAGAATTTTATACGGAACTGGTATTATTACCTGATTAAATGTTTGATAGAATTTACATTCTGGGCAAAGAGCTTTATTTTTTGGAAGATTTTAACTGTAATTCTATTTATAAATTAGATATAGAGCTACTCATTTTATCTATATCTTCTTGAGTAAGTTTCTGTAGTTTGTGGCTCTAAGGGAATTTTTCAATTTTATCTAAGTTGTTGAATTCACGGACATGAACTTATTCATAGTGTTCCTTTATTGTCCTTTTAATATTTTGTCTCACTATTGAGGCCTCCTTTTCCATTCCTCATAAGGATAATTAGAATCTCCCATATTTTTCTTTTTTTTTCCTAGTGTGTTGCCCAGGATGGCGTGAAATGGCACCAACCTGTATCACCACAGCCATAACCACCTGGGCTATATTCTCCCCACCTCAGCCTCTTGAGTAGCTGGGACCACCATATCAGGCTTCTTCTTCTTTTTTTTTTTTTTTTTTTTAGAGTCAGAGTTTTGCCATGTTGTCTAGGCTGGTCTTGAAACCTGGGCTCAAGCAATCCCCACAGCTTGACCTCCCAAATTGTTGAGATTACAGGTATGAGCCATAGCACCTGACATTTTATTTTATTTTTAAACAATGTCTTGTTCAATCATCCAAGCTGGAGTGCAGTGGCATAATCATGGTTCACTGCAGCCTCAACTGCGGAGGCTCAAGCAGTCCTCCAGCTTCAGCCTACTGAGTAGTTGGGGCTACAGGTACACACAATCATACCTGGCTAATTCTTTATTTTTTGTAGAGATAGCGTCTCATTAATTTGCCCAGGCTGTTCTCTAACCCCTGAGCTCAAGCAATCCTCCTGCCCCAGCCTTTCAAAATGTTAAGATTACAGGCATTAGCCACTGCACTTAGCCCATATTTTCCTTCTTGGTAAGTGTTTTAAGATATCTATTAAGTCCATTGATATTTTCAAGGAATAAACTTTTAAATCTATGGATATTATCTTTATATTTTAAATTTTATGATTTATATTCCAGTGCTTTATTTCCTCCTTCTGCTTGTTTGGCTTTTAATTTCCTGTGTCTCTAGTTATCTTCAAGTGGAAGATTAGATTATTAATACTGACCTTTCTTTGTTTCTAACAGAAATATTTAACACTATATATTTCCTGTAAGCATAGCTGCATCTAACAAATTTTATGTGTTATATTTTTATTTTCATTCAATTCAAAATTAAATTTCCTTTGAGGCTTTCTCTGATTTGTGGGTTATTCAGGAATATGTTTAATTTCAAAATTTTAAAGATGTTCCAGCTAAATTTCTGTTGCTGAATTCAAGGTTAATTGTACCATGATCCATATGTCTTCTATTCTTATAAATGTTTTCAGAGTTTTTTATGGCCCAGAGTATTGTCTTCCTTGGTAGATGTTCCTTCTGTATTTGAAACAAAGTGTGTGCGCTTATTTTGTTGCTGGATAATGTCTTCAATGCATATTAATTTGGACTAGCTGTTTTAAGACATTTTCAGTTTTGCTATGCATTTACTGATTTTTCTATAAGAAATTACTGTGTGTTATATCAATTACTGATAAGGAATATTGAAGTCCCTAACCATCATTATTAATTTGTCTAGTTACACCTTCAGTTCACTCAGTTTTTGCTCTATATGTTTTGAAGCTCTCTTGTTAGAAATATTACTACTTACAATTTTTATATCTCCTTGAAGATTTTATCCCTTTTAATTAAAGAATGTATCTTCCTTCCCCTGATAACATTCCTTCTTGTGAAGCTATCTTTCTCTGAAATTAATATGGTTACTTCAGGTGTATTTTGGTTACAGTTTTCACAGTTTATCTATTTACATCCTTTTATCTTTAACCTGTCTATATATTTCTACTTAAAGTGATTTCTTATAGAGTGTGAACATGAAATCTACTTAAAGTTTGGATCTTGCATTATCTCCAAACTGACAGTCTTCATATATTAATTTGTGTGTTTAAGTCATTCATGTTTGATGAATTATTGATCTGGTTGGCATAAAATCTGCCATCTTGTTAATGGTTTACATTTTTTCCCATTTGATTTTTGTGTCTGATTTTCAGGTGTTTCTGACTTCCTTTGAGCTAATTTTATATTTTTAAAGATTTCATCTCTTTTATTAACTTATTGTTTATTCACCTTTTTGCATTTTTCCAGTTGCTTCCCTTATGTTTATGGTGTATATTTTAGGCTAATTAAAGTCTATCTCTCTCCCATCTTTGTGCTATTTTTGTTACATCTTCTGTTTTAATTATGCTTTAAAACCTGAATAAATTGTTACTGTGTTTATTTTACACAGTTAGATATATTTTAAAGCAATTAAATTTAGGAAAATTCAATTTAATATTGCCTTCTTCATTTTATGTTCACTACTTTTTATTTCTTTATCTAGATCTATGTTTTCAATCTCGTAGTTTTTCTCCCAACTAGCTTCCTTTAAAAACTCTTATGCAAGATTTCTGGCAATGAACTCCTTTAGTTTTTGTTGGTCTGAGAGTATTAATTCTTCACTTTAAAAACATAGTTTTGCTGGGTATAGAATTTTCAGTTGACAGTTTCTCTCATTTTCCTCCCTGCTTTATTGAGGTGTAGGTCACAAATACAATTGTATATATTTAAGAGGTACAGCATAATGTTTTTATATTTGTATACATTGTGAAATTATTTCCACAAGCTAATAGACAAGTTCACCTCACATAATTACTTTGTTATTGAGAACAATTACATTTACTCTTTTAATAAATTTCAATCATCTAATATGTTATTATTAATTATAGTTACCATCTTGTACATTACATCTTCAGAAATAATTTATTCTGCATAATTGAAACTTTGAACCCTTTGACCAACATCTCCCCATTTACTTCACACCCTAGGCCTCTGAAAATCAACATTCTATTTTATACTCTTATGAGTGCAACTTTTAAAGTTTCCACATAGTAATGAGCTCTTGCAGTCTTTGTTTTTCTGTGTCTGGCTTATTGCTTATTTCACTTAGCATAATGACCTTCAGGTTTATCAATTTTTTCACAAGTGGAAGATTTTTTTTTTTTTTTTTTTGCTTTTCAAGGATAAATATCATTTCATTTTAGATATATAGATGATACATAGATATAATAATACAATATTAGTTTTATGTAATCACATTTTTCTTTATCCATTCATTCATCAGCTTAGGTTGTTTACATATGTTGGCTATTGTGAATAATGCCATAATGAACAAGGGAGTACAGACACCTCTTTGGCATAATGTTTTTTTTCCTTTGAATATATATCAAGAAGTAAGATTGCTGGATCATTGGCAGCTCTAGTTTTAACTTTTTGTGGAAACTCCTTTTTTCATACTGTTATATCGATTTATGCTTTCACCAAAAGTATACGAGGGTTATTAACTCCGCCTCCTTGCCATTCGTTATGTTTTATTTATTTATTTTTTTTTTTGGTGAGAGTGATAATAGCCATTCTAACAGGAGTGAGAACACGATTTTCATTTGCATTTTTTTCTGATGATCAGTGATGTTGAGGATGTTTTCATATATATGTATTGGATATTTGAGTACCTTCTTTGGAGAAATGTCTGTTTGGGTATTTTGTATAATTTTAAATTGAATTTTTAAAGATACATTTGTTATTAAATTGCTTGAGTTTCTTGTATATTTTGTATATCAAAATACACAAGATATGCATATATTATCTCCTATTTCATATATTTTCTTTCCACGCTGTTGATTGTTTCCATTAGTGTTCAGAAGATTTTTAATTTGATGCTATCCTATGTGTTTATTTTTGCTTTTGTTTCCTGTGTTTTTTGAGCTTATCCAAAATTTTCTTGCTCAGATAAATGTCCAGAAGGTTTTTCTATATATTTTCTTCTAGTTGTTTCACAGTTTGACATTTTTCATTTAAGCATTTAATCTATTTTTAGTTGATATTTTATATGGTGTGAAAAAATAGTACAATTTCACTCTTCTGCAGGTGGATATTCAGTTTTATCAACACCATTTACTGAACACCATTAAACTTCCCCATTTTGTGATCCTGGCAGCCTTAGCTGTAATGGATTTCTAGGCTCTCGATTCTGTTCCATTTGTCTATATATTTGTTTTTATAACAGTACTACACAATTTTGATTATTATAGATTTCTAATATATTTTGAAACCAGAAAATATGATGCCTGTTCCTTTTTTTTTTTTCTTTTGCTTAAGTTTGCTTTGCTTTCTCTTTTGGAGTTTCACATGAAGTTTAAAATAGTTATTTTTTTTCAATTCTTGTGAAAAATGCCATTGGGGTTTTGACAGAGTTGGCATTGAATATGTAGATTGGTTTGAGCAGTATGGGCATTTAAAAATATTAATTCCAATCTTTCAGCATGGGATATTTTTACATTTATTTTGGTCTTCTTGAATTTCTTTTATTAATATTTTATAGTCTTCAGTGTATAGATATTTTACCTCCTTAATTAAATTTACTCATATTTTTTCCTTCTTGATGTTATTGTAAGTAAGAATATTTTCTGGATTTAATTTGTGGACATTTTATTGTTAATGTGTAGAAGCAAAACTGATTTGTGCATGTTAATATTGTATCCTGCAAGTTTATTGATTTTTTTTATTAATTCTAATATTTGTACAGTCAAACCTTGAAGGTTTTCTATATGTAAAAACTTGTCACCTGCAAACAGAGAAAATTTTACTTTTTTTCCTTTGCATACTTTTCATTTTTTTATTTGCCTACTTGCTCCACTAGCACTTCCAGTACAATGTTAAATAGAAATGGTGACAGTGAACATCCTATTATTATTGACCTGTATATAAAGGTGTTTCTCAAACTTATTTTTTTAATATTCCCCAGAAGTAACTCTTTAAAATATTTTTTTCCAATCCCCATCCCATTCAAACTTAATATCAAAAAACACTGCATATCTTTTTGTGTAATTTGGCCTTTGGAGGGCCACAAAGCTTTGTAATATCTATATATTTTTTGTAGCCCAAGAGTTCATTTTTGGCCACTCGGGAGTTATATTGCCCATATAGAGAAAGCATGGTTTATAAGGTCAACTTACCATGGTTGACCATGGTACTATATTTTTTGTTCTACTTCATTCAGAAAATCAAATTTAAAACAATTAAAAATGCTTTGGTTATGAAGTAAACAAATTTTTAAAATAAAGTACTTCAGATTTTAGTTTGAATTTTTTTGTCATATCATTCTCTTTATATAATCATAATAATTTAGTTCTATAATAAGTATTTTTTAGGTATACAATCTTGTGTCATAAATCTGTGGCACTAAATTATATATACATACAATTATATGTAACTGTGCATATACATACATATATTTATAGTTATTTATTTCCTTATGAAGTAGTTTGAGACTCCGTTACAGTCATAATTTGTGAAGAAATTAATTAGACAACATGGAAAGAGATGACCCAAAAAAGGAAGGCTGTAACATAAATAGGCGTAGAGGAGGTATTCAATAAGTCAGGAAGAAAACAAATAAATAAGTTAGGGCAACAATGTAACTTTGGGAATTGTCCTGACACTGACACTCAATAATAAACTTATTTTGTTGAAATGGTTACAGTGTATTTGGGAAAAGGTATATTCTTGAAAAAATCTTAAAATTGTAATAATATGATCAGTACATCTGGAAAATAACAGTGAAAATTAAACTGAACTTCATCTGGATACTGTAATTTTTACATGGCTCTGTCAAATGTCAGGCTTCCCTCTCCCTCACCAATTTCAAAAATGTTTCACCATGATTTCAAACAGTGAATCATCCCACCCCGTGCCAACCATCTGTTTTGTCTGCCCCCTCATTGACTCAAATTAGATGATGGAGGGCGGGGCAGGTTCTCAAGAGCAGCCATTAACACTGGAGGGAGAAAGGTTCTGGCAGCAGACTTTCCACTGGAAATTATGGACCATTAAAACTGGCAACAAGAAACTTACAGACAGAGCACTTAAGAGTAAAATGAAACTATGAACAAGAAGGGTGTGGGAAAAAAATAAAATATAAAACGGTCAGCTAATCAATATAAAACTAAATTACAAAACAAAATTCAAAAATTGTCAGATACCATAGAGGCTAAAAAGGGTAAAAATTGTCTGAAAATAAATGATAAGGAACATTGGAAAAGAAGCTATATATGACAGAAAATATCATGTTTATGAAATGTCTTGCCATATTTTGTATTTAAATATGCTCTCTGGATTACTATTTGTATTTGTGAAAAGAGTTGTGATAAAAGTAATTTACTACCAATTTCTTTTGTATTGGTGCACATTTGAAGAAAAAAGAACAATCAAATATAATTATATACATGGAATAATGGACATACTTTAGGAAAATTCTTATAGATACCACAACAGGATGAAACTTAGCAGAACATGGTAAGGCTTAATTCGTTTATCTGATAAAAACAAAACAAAACAAAACAAACTAATATTATTTTCATTTGAAGGAATTAATGGTTTAAAATCCAAATGAAAAGAATGAAGCAACTAGAAAAATATTTTCTATCCTTAGAAATCATGCAGAAAGTTGCTAAAGCCAGCTCATATTCAAGGACAGACGACTTAGATTTTGCATCTTGATAGGAGATGTGTAAAACCATTTGTAGACATGTTGTACAAGCACTACAATGATAAGCACATTTTTGATATAAAATTATATAATGAGAATCAAACTTAGCAAGAGGTTGGCCAACCAGCACAGTTTTCCTGGGACTGAGGGATTTCCTCAGATGTTAGACTTTCAATACTAAAACTGGGAAAGTCTTAGATAAACTCCAGATAGCTGGCTACACTACAATTATTCTGACAACACTAACAATGGGAATGTGAAGTAGAGATGTGTTAAAGTCTCACTATTAAAGTACGCATAAGTCCTACGAAAGTATATTTTATGGAAAACTACAAAAAAGATAAGATTTATAAAAATATTGATTCCTGGTCAAATAAATTGAAGAAACTTTCGTCACATTATTTCTCCTTAGAGACTTAAGTCTGGCATCATACAAATATCTTTAATTGGCAAATATTTCTTTCCCACATAAAACTTGTTAAATAGACCGTATTTTGGAAAACGACAAACTAAATACAAGTAAACAATGCCATGGAATGTGTATTTGTGCAAAGATAAAGGGATTAAGATGAGATACCCTCAAGGATCAGAAAATGTGAGAGATTGAAGAGCACAGTGCTGTTGAAAATGCATGCTTTGTGGGTTTCCTACCTGACTAATTTGATTTTAGGTATATAAGGATTATATTGGTTCAGGTAAAAATTGAAATACACAGTTAAGTCAGGAATTTACAGAAATAGAGCCAATTTTGTTTTAAATAAAATAAAGTAACAGACACCCAAGCTTAAATTATCTGGCTAAATGTCTGTGTGGGGAAGTTCACACATCCTCCTCACTTTCTGCTTCACTCTAATCAGAACCATTAGTCTTCTCATCTTTTGAATATCAAATTCACCTGCAGTGGAAAAATACAGGAATATTGAAGTTTCTTTTGTCAAAACACAAAGCACAGTTTGAAAATCATACTATCACTCCCTTGAAGGCCATTTTATTTATTGAAGAATAAAATCAGGTTTAATAATTTTCAAGACCAATCTTTCTGAAATTTATTAACAAAACTTAAGAATCATTTTAATCAAAATACGAAACCAAGTTTTGAGGGAAAATAGCTAAAAGATTTATGATTTTTCTTTCTGCTTTAATTCAGGAGAATTGTAGCCTTAAAGTCCTTAAATGAACCAAAATATATGTTAGTAATTCTAAAATTGTAATGCAATATGATGTTATAACAGGTATCCAAGAATGGAGAGTTAGAACACCTGATTTTGGGGTCTTTTGCTGCAGTTACTGTGGAATGCTTTGAGTAAACATAAGTCTCTCATAATCTAAGATTTCTCATCTACAAAATAAAAGAATGCTTTCATGCCAACTCTTGATATTAAGTTCTTGAAGATCTATTGTAAGAGGCCTAAAAAAATACTTATACAATACTAATAGCTATTTATATTAAGTAATATTATATATTAAGAAAGAGGTTTTTTTTTTGATTGAGCTGGAGTATCTGTCATCCTTGTGTTTGACACTTTTCATGCATTATTGCATTTATTTCATTCGATGACAACTCAGCTAAGCAGGTATCACTTTCATGGTTCAGATAAGGAGACTGAGACACAGATTGGCTAAAAATTGGCCTAAAGAGGTGGTAATTATTTCATTTCAGAACTAGTTATTAAGCCTAAGTTACTGTGTTACTGATTTTATGTGATATACTGCCTTCTGCTTTCTACACTGTATTTGAGATAAATATTTGAGGTGAGTTACTGAAATTCTGAATAAAAGTTCTTTTAGTGACTTGAGCTGTAAATATAAAATCTTGAAAAGCTAAGTCTTTTAATGCTTTCTTAGCAGTTTACTAGAAGGCCCATCAGGTGCTGACAGTCAATTGATAATCATCCAATTAGAGCAATAAAGATTAAAAAGGAGCCAAACTCCATCCACAAGAGCTGCTTCAAATTTCCTATCTAAATATAATGGTAAGACTCATCTTTCTAATGATTGCAATTCTGCAACTTTTACTTTGTCTTCTATCAACAAAAGTTCTACTTGGAGCCAAGGGGTTCCTTCATAAAATGGAAGAGGTAGGAAGCTTCATACTGCAACATTTCTGATTTTCCATTGTATTGATTTCACTAAAAATTTGCCTTATTCTGGTATCACAAAATACCTGAAACTGGAAAGTTTATAAGTAATATAAATTTATTTCTCATAGATCTAGAAGTTTTTAAGTCCAAAATCAAGGTGCTGGCAGGTGGTATCTGGTGTGGGCTTTCTTGCTATGTCCTTACATGACAGAAAAGTGAAAGAGAGTGAATGACCCATTTCCTCAAGATCTTTTATATGAAGCCTTTTTCCATCTGTGAGGGCTCTGCCCTAATGCCTTTATCACTTCTGAAGGCCCCAGCCCTGAGTACTGTTACATGAGTAATTATGTTTTAACATATAAATTGTGGGGGTACATTCAGACTATAGCATTCACTTCTCATTCACATTGCTCTTTTGCTATGACTTGCCAGAACAATATATTTTACATAAAAATATTAATCAAAATAACTAAAAATTGAATAATGATTGATCTGTGGATTAATTTTCTGGAAAGCACAAGTTTGGTTAATATTAAGGTAAGTCATAATGGAAAAGTCGTTTTTCAAAAAAATAGGAAAAAAGAAAAAGAGAAAAAACTTGTCTGCTAAACTCAATTCTCATGTCTTGAATGTTGTCAGGTAAAATTATAAAGTGACACCACACTAGTGTATCTGCAATTGCATTTTACTCAAGAAAAGAAATATTCAACTTGATTTGTGTGTGCTCGATGAAGCTATAGGACTATGGGAAACAGTCACCAGAGTAGAATCTTCCAAAGCAAATCCCATGGAAAATAAGAAAGGAATGTCCGTTTGGGAGAAAGGTTGGGCTGGAGGTGGTAACAATTCAAAGTTTCATTTTTCTAGTTTATGTATTTTTTGGCTTTTATTTTTGAGACAAGATATTGCTCTGTTGCCCAGGCTGGAGCGCTGTGGTGCAAACACAACTCACTGTAGCCTTGGCCTCCCAGACTGAAGCAATCCTTGCACCTCAGCTTCCCAAGTAGCTAGGACCACAGGAGCACATTTTTTATGTAGTTTTGCTTGTTCCATTTTTTCCTTCTACTTAAAGAAAGGTAAAAAATATTCCAGTATATCCATGGAAAGTCTACTATATGCCAGAAACTTCTTCTCTCTCAGTTAATTATTACAACAACCCTTGGCAGTTTGGCAATATTATTTAATTATACCAATTTTACTGAAAAAAATTAAGTTCAGAAAAATAAAAAGAAACTTTCCAAGGTCACACAGCTAATCATGTCGATTCTAGGACTTGGAATTTTTATCTAGCATTAATTTTTCTACTAAACATTTCAAAAGAAAGTCAGATGTTATAAATTAAATTAACAACAATTGCTCTTAAAATGCTCCAACTGCATATATGCATGCAAATAGGAATTATATGTGTGTTTGTGTGGGTTTGTATATGCACTGTGTGTATATGTGTGTTGTATATTTTCTATATTTTTTGTATATATCAAGGGGCAGAAGTATCACGTGTTTTCTTTTAGGGAATCATGGTTTCACAGAAACAGGGGATTATATGCTCCGCTTAACAACCAAGTTTTGGAAGAAATATTACAAGCATAAGAGTGGGCAGTGGCAACCACTGAGAAAAGAAAGCAAAATGTACCCATGGGAGCTACACTATAAAGAGCAAAGGAGCCACAGGGAGTCTCTGTGGATATGAAAATGGGCCCTGAGCTTGAGGGAAGCAAGCTCTCTGCTAGTAGCTTGTACTTACTAGCATTTCCTACAGTTTGAACATATATATTAATAAAATAATTCAAAAGGCCAAATATTTATTTTATAAACCCAATTAGAGAGAGATGTCTATGCATTTGTCAAAATCAGTTTAATGGAATGGTAAATTTCTGGAAACAATTGTCACGTAGTGCCAACATCAGAGTCTGTCTTTATCAGTTTCAGTTGAGGCAATGTGTTTATAGATAGGAGTCCAGGATTTCTCTGTGTCTCAATTCTTAAAGCTTCTTTGATAACACATCCCCACCACCATCAACACATGTAACCTGTAAGTGTAATAAGCATCACTTCTGATTTAATCAAAGCACAACTTTTGTTTGTTTATTTATTTTGGCCTCCCATTATTTATTTAAGGTGTATGTAATTGGGCCCTGTTATCCTTGTCTTTCTGCTAGTAAAAAACTAAACAGGTCCATTTTCTCATTTTGTTTTTCACATGACTCTTTTAAAAACATTCTTAAGGCTCCTTAAAGTGAGAAAACTATCATTAAACTTAATTCAGTGCAGGTAGAGGGTGGTATGACCTTTCCCTACTATCCCTTTTTACATCCTTTCTGACTCCCAGCTGCTTTTTTGCAAAAACATTAAGTCTACACAGGTACCAGAACAGAGGAAATTGATAAATCAGGGAAATATTTTATTTGGATGATGATGTATACTCTTGTAAGGTAGCTTCCTTATCTCAGCCATCCAGGGTATAGGAGTGGACTCATTCTCTAATGCCACATTCAGGGATTTCTCAGTTCCCTGGGGGCATCTCTGTATATGAATCTCCTCTTTTCCTTTTACACATAACGTTTGCTCTGGAAGTCTCACGACATTCTTTGGCAGAACTTAAAATGGCTCTAGCCTCACAATCTCTCTTCTCTGTGGCTCTCATTTAGTTCAGTGGAAATACATCTTTTGCCCTAGTAAACTCTGAGATCCAAGCATAGTCTAAATCTCTTTCCTATGGCCAACAGTTGCTACTGCTATTTTAGGTATAAGTGAGTACTCTGTGCCACACAACACCAGGGAAAACATTTTATGGTTTCAGGGATCCCACTAAGCTCTCTCCACTAATTTGTGAGGTAAGATTCAACTACTCCTTGGGAAGGTAAGATTCAACTGCCCCTTTGGGAAGTGTTATTGAAATTCACAGGATGGCAAAGGCTCTCTAAATAAATCTTTTTGTGTTCAGATGCCTCTTTATGCCCTGATCCAACAGAAGGGTCTAAGATTTGTGGAATGAGATTTTGATGATTTTTCTTTCACAGTTTTTTGTTGAGATTTACACACACCATCAAATATTAATGTCTGTTTTGTGCGTGACAACCTTGTACTTAAAATCAAAAGTTTAAATTTTACAGTCTTACATAATAAAACATACTTATGTGATCAACACAACTTTTAAAGTGTTGGTGATGTACTTCATCCACTTGAATCTTTCCAAGAAATTCAAGTTAATTGGCCTGACATAGCCTAAAAGAGGTAGACCTTGCCAAGGGAAGACACCAAAGTCATCTCAGGACACCTTTGTTTTCTGAAGCTTTGTAATTGTTTATTACAGGATCTGTTTTTATCTACTATTTTGAAAACTCTTTGAAGACAGGAAATACGATTTTTAAACGCCTGTATCACATGGCTTATCACGATACCTGTTGTATAGAAAGTTTAACACATCATTGTTGAAAAAGTGAATAAATATTTAAAACCTCACCAGTTCAAAAACAAGAATAATTATTTATTGACTGTGAGCCCAGTTACAATCTAGCATAGCATACTGTGTAATATAATGGTCACAAGTGAGAGTATGTCTTCTTATGCTAAATCTGCCAATGATTGGAGCTAACAACTAACAGTGGACAATACCTGGTGTATGGTATTTAAATTCTCCATAAATCCTCCCTACACTCTTTCACCACCAAAACTTTCTATACAACTCAGTCTTCTTGTGATATAGATGGAAAAGCACAAGAATACAGAGAAGCCTATCAGATTCTTGTTTTAAGTTCCTTTGTAGACATTTGTTAACTTATACCTTGCAAGAGCTAGGATAAAGATGGGGGTAAAGAGTTATTTTAGAATTGTGGTATTTTAGTTGTAAATTAAAAATTGGGAAATAGAGTTTAAATCAGAAATCATAGAGGAAAAGGAGACTACAGAAAAAATCAAGATATAAGAGAACCTTTCTGGACACTATAAAATGAGACAAAAATTTGACCAAATGGCAGGGGAGGAAAAATTGGAGAGGGTACATATTGAGATACAAGGAGGCTGAGTGTCTAAGAGGGTGCTCAAAACCCCATCCTTCTGGGACAAGCCTCAGAGATATGGACCAAGGCCCCAGGAGGAGTTGGGGGATAACTGGGAAATGCGAGCATGGGCTGGCTTCCCACGTTGAATCCTAGGTAGTTTGGTGCCTCGGAGAGACACAATGATGGGGGAGATGGCTGAGTCTAGGACCCCAAAGGGCAGCACAACAGGATCCTACAAACTGCAATGTGGTGTAGAAAAAGTATAGTCTCTCAGTCGCTAGAGAGCAGGAAGTAGACCATAAGGGAAGCAGCATTTTTACAGTAGTCCTTAAAGTTCAGGCACAGAGGACTCTGAGAGACTAGCCAGGCTCTAACAACTGAGGACTATAGAGGACTAGCTATTAACCCAACAACTGCAGTGGAGACAGAGGCTCATGTTCAAAGACTTCAGGACAACCAGCACGTCAATGGGGGACCCTGGAAAGATATCCTTTCATAATGTCAGGGTGACACCTCTGTCTTCCAGAAAACTGGGTCATTTCTGGTCGAAACAGCAGATGGGAAAGATAAAGAATTCTCAACTGATAGTACTCTTACCCAATTTTTTTTTTCCCATTTATTTATTTTATTGCATTTTACATTTTGGGGTACATGTGAAGAACATGCAAAATTGTTGCATAGGAACACACGTGGCAGTGTGATTTGCTGCCTTCCTCCCCATCACCTACATCTGGCATTTCTCCCCTTGCTATCTCTCCCCAGCTTCCCACCCCCCGCCCTCCCTCCCCTATTTCCCCCCAACTGACCCCAGTGTGTAGTGCTCCCCTCCCTGTGTCCATGTGTTCTCATTGTTCAACACCCGCCTATGAGTGAGAACATGCGGTGTTTGATCTTCTGCTCTTCTGTCAGTTTGCTGAGAATGATGGTTTCCAGGTTCATCCATGTCCCTACAAAGGACACAAACTCATCGTTTTTGATGGCTGCATAATATTCCATGGTGTATATGTGCCACATTTTCCCTATCCAGTCTATCGTCGATGGGCATTTGGGTTGGTTCCAGGTCTTTGCTATTGTAAACAGTGCTGCAATGAACTCTTACCCAATTTTAAACTGGTCGTGGTTCAGTTCCAGAATTAAGTTTTTTGTTGTTGTTGTTTTTGTTTTTCTTTATTACTACTAGTCCCAAAGAACTAAGCTATCTGCTGTATAGAAAAAATAAATTTTAAACCTGAAATTTGTAAACTGCTAAAAATACGAAATCAGTATGCCCATTGCACTGGCTATGAAAATCTTTGCAAACTCTCTGCTTTTATTTCTGCATAGCTAGAAGAGGATATAACTAGAGTAACCATGCCCATTTTTATTTCACTCTCTGAAATGTCCCAGTTATGGTTACCTTATATTAATAACAAAACAACTCATAGAACAATGTTTAGCCCTGACAATGCAGATAAGCTTTTAGCATAATACCATTGTTTTCTAAGCACTCAAAATTATTATTACTGTTTCCTTTTTCTTTCTTATTTTCTTTTTTTCGAGACAGGGTCTCATTTTGTCACACAGACTGGAGTGCAATGGTGTGATTTCGGCTTACTGCAAACCCAAACTCAAGGACTCAAGAGATTCTCCCACTTCAGCCTTCTGAGTAACTGAGACCACAGGCGTGCACCACCACCCCAGCTAATTTTTGCATTTTTTTTTTGTAGAGACAACGTTTTGCCATGTTTCCCAGGATGGTCTTGAATTTCTGGGTTCAAGTGATCTGCTTACCTCTACTTCCCAAAATGCTGGGATTACAGGCATAAACCACCTTGCCCAACCTCCATTATTATTGTTTATAAGCAGCATATTGAGGTAAAGAAAAAAGGTTTAAAAATGTATCAAATTTCTTAAATGGTGGCAAACTCTTGATTCCTTAGGTGAACTTTGAGCAAAAAAGAAACAAATAACTTCTCTCCTGAAAGATAGCTCTCAACAAATTTGGGGGCCATTTCTACCAAAACATAAGAAAATGTTACATAATGTAAGACCCAGAATATCCTGACATTAATATTTGAGAACATTTTTCTATAGCTGAATCATGATTGTTTAACCATCAGTATGAGGAAATTCAGTAATTAGTATGTATTTTAAACTAAATACAATCTGGATTGACTTGCGGTGTCCTGCTAAAGATGTATCATAGCTGCATAAGGAATTAGGAAAAACATCTGTATATCATCTCTACAACCTTTTTCATCTGGATTTCCTTTCTAGGTGCATTCTTTTCTTAGCTAATGAATGACAATGGGTACAAAGCAAAGCCTCTTTCAATCAAAGGAAAGCCATTATGAATCAGGAAATTGTAAAAAGGAAAAAATATAAACTACTCAGAGAACTCATACAATTTTAAGAGACAAGTGTAGAATTGCTTTTCTGGTGAGGCAGGGTGGTAGGGGGAAATTAGGCAAATAGGCATCCAATTAACCATCAACAAATACATGTGCCAAAATGCCAGACAAGGAGCACAGTCACATGCAAAACCCAGGCTCAGTGCCTAATTTTATCCACTTCACAGAATAAAAATGACTGTATTTCTGTAGTCTCCACTGGCCTTCACATAAAGATTTCATTCTGGAAATCCATTGCTTTATATTAGCCTTTGGAAATTTCATCCAGTCCCAGCTTCAATTATCACCTCTGTGGGAATGATTCCTGCTGCTACCCATTCTTCCTTGGTGTTTATTTAAAATCTTAAGTCCCTTTGAAGATCACCCCCTCCGGTCATGCCACTATCTCCATCTTTTTGTCTTTGTCATCTGTAGGACTTCTTGGTTTGCTTGAAGACGTTACCAGTCAAGTTTTTATCTCTATCCTGACTCACATGATCATCTTAGGTGTCTTTATTGCCCAGTGTCACATCATTTAATCACATTCACCTCTCAGCTCATCCAGTCTTTAGCACAAGCCCACTATATCCTACCCTCAAACCACAGCCTATAAGACTCCTGAGAGCAGAATCCATGTTGAAACCACTTTTACAAAAATTGTAACTGAGGAAATATGACAGTGGAGGAGATCAGACCTAACTGACTCCATCTTGCTTCTGACCTTTAAGCTGTCCTTGTTCATTCCTGGGCAAAGCCTGAACTAACCTAGAGAAGAAACTTCGTTTTGGGTTGACTCTGAAACAAAATTGATAATAGCCCTTTCCTGAAAAGACCCCCTTCTTGCCTTGGGACCAGTCTACCTTTGTGGGACTAACACATTATCTACAAGATTAGAAATTATAATTTAGGGGTCATGCAGCCTCTGGCTGTAGGAGTCTGAACCTCCCCACATTGCTCCTGGGGGGTAACATCACTATTGTAAAACCTAAGATTAGCCCTTAAGATATTTCCAGACCCTGCACTCAGTGGATAAGCTGACACCACCAGAGCAGTAATCTGACTCAATCAGTTCTGCCATCCCACCCAGGAAGAGAAGACAGCAAGACAATCTCACTTCTGCGAACCCCCATGGTTGATTCCATCTCCAACCTGACCAATCAGCACTCCCCACTTCCCAAGCCCCTACCTGCCAAATTATCTTGAAAAACTCCATTTCTTGAATGCTCCAGGAGACTGATTTGAGTAATAAGAAAACTCTGGTCACCTAGACAGTCGACTCTGCCTGAATTACTCCTTTTCCATTGCAATTCCTCTGTTTTGATAAGTCAGTTCTGTCTCGGCAGTGGGCAAGGTGACTCCACTGGGTGGTTACATATTTGGGGCTTGTCCAGGATTGCTCTTGTGGCTATCTGCCTGTGGTTCGGTAACTGAATTCTAGCAATGGATTCGGAGGCTAGCCCAAGTGGTTGCCTTGTTCTCTTGGACTGGAGGCTGACTCTGGCACTATCTATACTAACGGGGCACTGCCGACCCAATGTGCACGGATTTAATTGTCATGGAGAAATAGTCCTGGGGAGATGTCCCATAACTGTAGCCATATCATAGGGTGTCTGTAGCCCCATTATGGGGTGTCCCATTCTGGGAGTATTCTAGATACTGCCAATGCCTCCTTCCTTCTCCTGATTGGTTCTGTAGCCCCATTCATTGTGGAGTATTTATCTCAGTCCAGCTCCTTTAAAGGTTTAGGCTGAATATTCCCAAATTGCTCCTGGAGATAACAACACTATTGAAAAACCTAAGATTAATGCTTGAGATATTTTGCGGATCCTGCACTCAGTGGATAAGTGGACACCACCCAGACGTGAATGTTATACTAGACCAGTTATCTGACTCAACCAGTTCTGTGATCTCACCCAGGAACAGAAGACAGCAAGAAAACCTCACTTCAACTCCCACTATGATTCCATCTCCAACCTGACCAATCAATACTCCCCACTTCCAATAATTTCAAAGATAATTTGGTGAACCCCTACTCACCAAATTATCTTTAAAAACTCCAATTCCTGAATGCTCAGAGAGACTGATGTGAGTAATAATAAAACTCTGGTCTCCTGCACAGCCGGCTGTTCCTGAATTACACTTTCTCCATTGCAATTCCCCTGTGTTGATAAATCAGCTCTGTCTAGGCAAGGGACAATGTGAGCCCATTGGGCAGTTACAAATTCTAAGCCCTCATTGTAGTCTCCAGAAGATTTTTTTTTCCAAAATCATAATTTTAGGATAAAACACTTCCCACCCCCAAACAGCACTTAGCTTTTCTTTATCTTTCTGTGCAGACTTTGATGCCCCCTTTTCTCACCCCCTTGTCCTTGTCATCTTTTGAACTGATTTCTCAAATGCTGTACTGTCAGTGTTTCATTCAAGTCTCTGTTTCTAATATAAGTCTCAATTCTAGGCCATTTATTCAGTTCTGTAATGATCAATTCAGTTGTTTCTATTTGTATAGGAATTTTGCCCATAGTAAAGCATTATTCTGGGCATTACGTAATTCTCTGTGGATTTAATATTAGTTTGGAGAAAGATTCATCCTTGCAACACACATCAATATCACAAAGGAACTGATGCCTGGTAAGAGGCTGCTTTGCCAACACTGGGCAATGCACATATATTAAGCCATTTAGTTCTCCTGAAAACCTTCCCAGATTGATATTATTATCCACACTTCAAAGAAGTGGCAACTGAGAAGTTACATGTTTTTCACAAAAATCCAGAGGTAGTAAGAGACAGAACTGGAATTTGATCAATGCTGTATAAAACAATTCTGTTCTCCAAAAATACAATAATTAAAAAATGATCTGGTGATTCTCTATGGAAAGATAAGTACAAATACTGCTATTTCTCAGGTTACAAAACTAAAGTACATAGATGTACTTTGGGAAACTATAGAGGATGAAACTAAAGTGCATAGAGGATGTAACCTGACATAGCCGTGCAGTCAAGTATAGTTCCAGTGCGCACTTATACTCATTTATTTCAAGTTAAGCCACTTAAGTGAAATATGTTAAATCATATACATAAGTAAATAAAAGATGTAAGTTTGAAGTCCACGGATTTTATGAGTAAAGTCTCACAGGTGTACTATACCAGTTTCCATGGACTATTGTTTACTGAGAGTGATCTAGTCTTTGAAATTTCCCAATGGCCTAACACCATGTAAACAAAGACTCTGGGCTTTATGCTGCCTCCGATTCATTTTCAATACTATTTATTTAGAACATTCAATGTTCTTTTTCTCCTTGGAGACATCTGGCTTCAGACCCAGTAGCCCTTCCCCTAGGCAGAGTCAGGAAATCTGTACGATACTCTGTAAAGCATTGTACACAAGAGACAAACTTCAGGCAAATGATTTTAGGAAACCAGTTCATCAAATAAGCACACACAAAAATAAATCATCCTGAAGATTAATCCTCTGACTTCACAGTTGCAAGTCAATTTCTAAAGGTAAATGCCCCTGGATAAGACATAAGATCTAGCTTACATTCTTTGCATAAGACTGGGAAAGGTTAAAAACAGGGGGATAGTCTCTGGTCCCTGATTTAAAATAAAACAGGGAATTGGGAGGAACAGAAGAAGTGCTAATTGTATCAACAATCAAATTTGCTCACTTGATAATCTTTCTTAAAGTGGGCCCAATTCCCAGATACTGAAAATAAACTAGTCAGTCATCTTCCACCCCAGAAAAATGACTTAGATAGCTATTCACTTGCCAGGGCTTAAAATACATCAAGCAGGAAATTTTATGAACTATCCTTTCAGTCTGTGGTGTTAGCTTTCACTCTACTGGGTTTATAAGGGGTGTGTGTCAGGGGTGAGTTTGCATAGCTATAGGCATCTGCTTTTGAGAATTTACCTTGATGACATAAGAGTCAATGATGAGAAGCAGGCTTTAAGAGAGATGTGAAATCTTTGATAAATGTGGAGAGATCCAGTGCAAATTGGTGTCTCCCGAGGGTTGAAAAAATCATGAAAACATACTGTTTAATAATTTTGAGTGTCTTATTGATAGTAAAAATAAATGAGTGAGAAAGTAAGACAAACAATGGGGGTACCTAGTAAAATATGAACTCACAGTTTATTCCAGAAAACTTTAAAAGCTGAGTATATTTACCACTCTGTTTAATTGGGAAGAAAGGGCTTAAGTATGTTGTAATACACCAAACACTCCAGGGAAATGGGAAATATCATATCAGACAAGGGAAGACAGGTACATTGTTTCCTCTGGTGAGCTGTAGTCCTTGAAAGCTCATTTATGTTATCACTAAGGTGAAATGTAGGTTTTAGGGAAATATAAATATCTATGTATATGTAACACACATCCAATCAGAAAAAAGACCCACTCTGTGTGTGTGTGAGATGAATTATAGTGATGTCTGTTATAAATCCCTAACATAGCTCATGAGATCAATTAAGATGTTCAAGCAGCTACAAAAAGGATGATTGAGGCAAATGGTAACATCAGGATGACCATATGGTAAGGGGAAACTAGAACTGTTTGGACGTAAAATGAGAGCCATCGGAATTCCAGTTACAATCATGCACTACACAGCGAGGAGATAGCAGAATGAGGCAGCCAAGAAAAATACTAGATGAAGAACAGTTTGCACAGTGATAAAGACAAACTAGCTTGTGATTCCAAGTCAATAAACAGGTGGTAGGGACAGAGGGTGACATCATCTGTGCCTGCTCTCTTTCCCTCTCATAGACCAAGAGCCTCATGATTTACTGCAGAGCCAGGTATTTGTCAGGCAAGTAGCTTCTGGATTTTTAAGTAATGAAAGAGGCCTTTTGGAGAATGTTTAGCTGAGGGGAAAACTATTTCTTAAATGAGACCATCAAAGGTTGTATTTCCCTTGCTTTTCTCAGGAACAGAGCCCATTAATTGTGTGGTTCTATATATGATCTAGGGCAATTTCTCTCAAGGCTGCCCAGTGGGCTGTGCAATGACAAGCCATCATCACCACAGGATACAATGGCCTTTGGAAAATGCAGCTCACCTAGAAATGCATTATCAGGTGATAACAGCCTTGCCAGCTCATGTCACCCCAGTAGTAAAGTTTAAGAGGCTTTCATTTTTGAGGTTTTCTTCAAACTGCTAAACTGTAATAGGCAATTTAGACTAACTTTTCACAGCAGTCCTAAATCTATATTTACTAATGATTTCATCATGCATTGAATAGAATATACTTTGAATATCTTCATGAATTAAGGCTACTGAAACATAAGAACTCAACCCAGCCCTCTAGATGGAATATGTGTTTTTGAAAAATACACTAATCTTTTGATTTACAAATAATGAAGCCAACATGAATATATTTTCGCTGTCTAAGGCTAAATGGAAATCTCATACCAGAGGACACTTCTTGATAAACTAAGAGAAAAACAGTAATCTTCAAAAGATGCTGAGCCGGAAAAGCACTGTGTTTAAGATCATAAGTTTTAAAGCAAGATCTGGGACTTAATCTGTATGTAACATCAGGCAAATGGCTTAACCTCTCTGTACATAGATTCTCACATCTTCAAAATAGGTATAATTATTGAATCTCTCTTATGTTGGTTGTGAGAATCAAGTGATATAAAGAATACAATATGCTTGATGTAATATTTGCTATATACAAATATTTAGTAAATAGTAATCATCATGAATATTATTATGAAAATGAAACAAGTGAGAAGAGACAGGAGAGTTCTGCTTTATTGCAAGTGGAAAAATACAAGGATCACCCAGTCTGGTGTGTGGTGACTCACACCTCCGCAATTCAGGAGACTGAGGAAGGTGGATTGCTGGAGCCCAGAAATTCAAGACCAGCCTGGGCAATATGGAGGAACCCTGCCTCCACTTTTTGAAGACTTTGGGGGATACTTGAATGTTTTGGAGCAAAGAGTTAATACCTTCTTGGCCTTAGAAAGATGATATTGCATATTATGCATTGGGACACACCTTAACTAGAGAGAAAAACCAGTTTGGAGAACATTGTAGTAATACAGGCAAAAGACGGTGAATTTGGGTCTCCATAAAGTAGATGGACAGAAAGAGATAGATGAAAGAAACACTACAGAAAATGAAGTAACCATAACGGAAGATAGAAAGAAAAGTTATGTTTTTGGCCTAGAAGACTTTATAAAAGACGGTGTAATAAATGAAACAGAAAACCCCCAAGAGAGAAGCATTGTCAGTGTGGAGGTGGAAATGAATTATGTTCACATGTCCATGGCACATCTATGCAAAAATGTTCAATAAGCAATGGGAAGTACAAATCAGAAACTTAGGGAAAGATCATCTTCCAGCTGGTAAGTGTAATTTTTGCTAAACCATGTAGATAACCAAACTGTGGAGAGAGAAAAACACACACATACATATGATTTTTGAGCATGGAATTTAAGTCATTAGTACATAAAAATGTGTGTTGAGGAAGAGAAGTGAGGCCATGAGAGAGTGATCTGGTAGATCCTATAATAATAATAATAAGAAGGTAGGGCTGTCAAAGCTGTGAAGGAGTAACATGCAGAATGTTTGAGCATAAAGTAATCAGAAAAGAGGTCATTGTGGCCAGGTGCAGTGGCTTATGCTTGTATTCCCAGCACTTTGGGAGGCAGAGGTAGGTGGACCATTTAATGACAAGCGTTCAAGGCCAGCTGGGGCAACATAGTGAAAGCCCATCTATACAAAAAATACAAAAGAAAAAAAGGAAAAAAAAAGAAAAAGAAAATTAGCTGGGTGTGATGGTGCACACCTGTAATCTCTGTTACGAGGGAGGCTGTGACAGGAGAATCTCTTGAACTCAGAGAGGCGGAGGATGTAGTAAGCCTGTATCACATAACTGCACTACAACCTGGGTGACAGAGGGATAATCTGTTTCAAAAAAAAAAAAGAAAAAGAAAAGAAAAGAAAAAAGTCATTGTGTTTAGGTATTAGGTATGTTACTTGACCAACAGTAATGCAGAACTTATAACATGGATTACGTCCTAATAACCTCAGCTTTTTCTATTTAGGGAATATGATAACTAATGTATTACCCTCATTGTCATAGCTATAAGTATAAACTTTTGTTTTTATTTTCTACCCATCTGACAAAGGGCTAGTATCCAGAATCTCTGGAGAACTTAAACAAATTTACAAGAAAAAAAAAAAAAGAAACCATTAAAAAGTGGACAAAGGATATGAACAGACACTTTTCAAAAGAAGGCATTTATGCAGCCAACAAACATATGAAAAAAGCTCATCATCACTGGTCATTAGAGAAATGCAAATCAAAACCACATTGAAATACCACATCACGCCAGTTAGAATGTCGATCATTAAAAAAAACAGGTGACAACAGATGTTGGAGAGGATGTGGAAATAGGAATGCTTTTAAACTGTTGGTGGGAGTGTAAGTTAATTCAACCATTGTGGAAGAACAGTGTGGCGATTCCTCAAGGGTCTAGAAATAGAAATACCATTTGACCCAGCAATCCCATTACTGGGTATATACCCAAAGATTATAAATCATTGTATTATGAAGACACATGCACAAATATGTTTATTGTGGCGCTGTTCACAATAGCAAAGACTTGGAACCAACCCAAATGTCATTAATGATAGACTGGATAAAGACAATGTGGCACATTACACCATGGAATACTATGCAGCCATAAAAAAGGATGAGTTCATGACGTTTGCAGGGACATGGATGAAACTGGAAACCATCATTCTCAGCAAACTGACACAAGAACAGAAAACCAAACACTACATGTTCTCACTCATAAGTGGGTGTTAAACAATGAGAACACATGGGACACAGGGAGGGGAACATCACACTCTGGGCCTGGGAGGTGGAGGGTTAGGGAAGGAATAGCAGGGGGTGGGGGGAATGGGGAGAGACAGCATTAGGAGAAATACCTAATGTAGATGATGGGGTGATGGATGCAGCAAACCACCACCATGGCATGTGTATACCTATGTAACAAACCTGCATTATCTGCACTTGTACCCCAGAATTAAAGTATAATAAATAAATTTAAAAAGTTTTTTTTGAATATAATATTCTATATTGGACAGTTCATAAACACTGCTTTCCGGTTTTCAATTTTCAGAATCATTATATTTAAGAAGCACAGAAGTTGTTACTATGCTTACAAAGATGTAAGAGTTATCAAGTTTGTGATTTAAACATTACGGAATGATGAGAGTACTTTGGATTAAGCAGGGAGGGAATAAACTGGAGCAAAGCATAGGTATCCTAATTTCCTCATTTTATATACTTGGCAATTCAGGAGATAGCCTCTACAATTTCAAAAGTAGTTTAAATGTATCATTTGACATTATAAAAAAGCATCTCCCACTTCAAGATGATGGAACAGATATGTTTGCTTCTTATCCTTCAGATCCAGTGAAAGGCAAGGCCTGAAGTACAAAATTGTGGTAACCCATAACAGTAAAGAGAACAGGTAAGAGGTCTTCATGAGTAGATGAAGATTTTCAATTTATTCTTAGACAAGTTAAGTGGGTAGATCAGAGGAAGTTACAACCCAGAACATATTTCAGTAAGCTTATGTTTCTGTCAGAATCTCAGAAGGACTTTAAATACGAAGCTTGTAAATCTGATGAAGAACAGAAGTGAAAAGTGGAGCTGAGAAGAAGGATAGTTTAAAATCTATATAGAGAAAAATTAATGTCTTCCTGCTTTCTTGTCTCTATGTAGAGAAGGAAGCAGGCTGGCTTCATCCCACAGGTAAAGTATAAATGAGTAAATATGTAAATAAATTTATTATTTTGATAGTTTCAAATATCTTGGAGAGCTTTAGTGTAGGTGCTGTTTCCCCACGACGAAGCCTTCTGCAAATTGAAATATTAGTGTTCCAGGCTGAAAGCCAGCTTCTTCCTCATCCAACTCCAAACAAAACCTGAGACTCCATCATTACTTCCAGCCGTATTTCTCTCACATGGGTGATGACTATTAAGGAATTTATCTACTTACAAAATAGCAGAGGAAACTCACATTTGTTAAATATTAAATATAAATGGGGTGTCAAGAATCTCCAGATACACACTCACAAAAATCCAACAAAATGGAGGTGAATACAAAGAAAAATAAATAGAAAAGCTGATTTTCAAAAAAAATAAGTATTGAAATAGAAAACAAAAAAGAGCTTGAAAAATAACTTTATCAAAGAGTTAAAAAAAAATCATATACATAGACCAAAAAGAACACTGTAAGAGTCATAGTCGTAGAACAGAAAGAGGTCTTTCCACAAGCTAAAGAATGCATCTGCAATTTAGAGAGGCCTGTCACATGCCCACCAAAATGAATGAAAGAAAAGATTCACGCTTAGACATATTCACTTACAAAAGAAAGAAAACTTTAACTTCCAGAAAAAAAAAAATAAAAAACAGTAGCAGTTTTTCAATTACAACTTTGGATTCCAGGATATTGTAATGCAAAATCTACAAAATTTTAAAGAGAAATTAATTTGAATATTGTATTCAATTCCCAGCAAATCTATCGGATTTTTGTGAGAGGACAAAACACTTTTAGATATGTGAAAATAGAATGTTTTCCTTTCAGGTAGTTTAAACAGTGTGTTGAGCTATACTAATTAGGAAAGCACATGAAGAGATTGGAAAATATATGATGTAGACAAGAGTAGATTTCCAGCATGTCACATGTGTAGCAGGCCTAGAGAAACAAAAAGTCTGTATTGGAGGAACCAAATAATCTTAGGGCACGACACACTGAATGGATAAGAAGGTAATGATAATACATAGTTTTGATTTATTTATTTTGCTTCAGCTGACAGACTATCCTAATTGTAGACTGATGTGAAAAGTCTCTATATTAATATAACAGGATATATTACAGTGTAGAATGCATACTATATGACATATGTTAATACTCATATACAAATACAGTATTATCTTACGTTAATAATAGTACAACATACTACGGATTACAAAGAAACATGTTCTAAAAGCACACAATTCTTTAGATGGCAAGTACTTTAACAGCTGTCTTATAGACACCTTCATTCATTTTCTTTTATTACTAGAAAGAACAAGGACTTTTGCCAAATAATAAGTGACAAATCTCATGTAAATTATTATCGAATGAATTAATAACTAAGCTCCCAATGTCTGTTTATAGGCTATAGAAAAGGATAGTTTGGGTTGTTAGACAAATAACCAACTCTTTGCTATTATTCATTAAAATTTTAATCATACTTAAGGCAGCACTCACTAAAATACTTGGTACAAAGAAGGTGCTCAATGAATATTGAAGGAGGAATTATTTCAGTTTCCTATATATTTTTTCTAAAATATATATGTGGTATATGTCAAGTAGCTATTTCAAGGTTTTGCCTATCTGATGCAAAGCTTTCAAAATAAAAATAATCACAGCATTGACAAGAATGGCTTAGTTTTAGATAAATATATGGGAATGTACAAATCTTTACAAATTTGAATATGAATAACCTGATTGTTTAGCTTTTTCCATCTCATTCTATACTGTTTGTCACTGGAAAGATCAAACTGGCTAAAAAAGAAGTTGAGTGTGAAATTATCCAAACTGAAAGGGAGGTGAATCTCATCATAAGTGGTTCTTGTGGATTACAGCACCCTATGTTTGAATGCATCATTTTTTTTTTTCTGATGGTACTTTTTCCTTCCTAAATTCCAAATCCCCTCATGCAGTCCAGACTACCAACAAACCTATAATCTCTTATATAATAGTGTCTCTGAGATATTTGGAAAGATATGTTAAATGAGGAGTTTTGGCACCAAAATTGATAGACATATGTGAACCCAAGGAACAAACTCTAATGATGGGAAGAGAGAATTGTAACAGGAGGGTAGAGATAAGTATCTATGTCACTGTTCAGATGGTATCACAGAGAATGAATTTACCTACATTTGTAATCAGCTTTGCCCATGTTTTAAATATTGAATCAGGAAGAGACACTAAAACAATTAGATATAAAAACAGTATCTTCTAACACTAGACAATCTACTGAAGGTCCCATTTTCTTAAGCATTGTATATTAACTCATTTCTGAGTAGATTTAAACAAAATCATTTTACACGCCACAGGCCTTAAGCTTTACTCAGTTCATTTTATTTGTGTGGAAAAACTTTCGTCCTTCCAAATGGTGCTATTCTTATTGTCATACACACACACAGAATTATTTCTCCCAGAAAGCCCTCCCAGATGTGTGGCACACATAGCATAGGGGATCAATATAGAGGCTTTGGAGGCAGCTCACCTCACTCTGTCATGAAATGGAAAAAATAAACTGAAATTAAATATAGAATTCTATAAAATGACATAATATCAATTTAATAAAAGAGTTTTGAGATATGTAAAGCAAGTGACTCAGTACCAAACATTAAGTGAATGGCAACGCCACCAAATACTGGTGGAGTGCAATGTATAGTCCAAGAACATTGCAGTAATTTTGTTTTCCAATAAATCTGTGATATAGGAGGATTAGCTAATTTGTACAGATGAGAAAAGTAAAACTTGGAAAGGTCCAAAATTGTCACAAAGTTGTCACAAATTGGTCCCTGTAGTGACAGGGTTTAAAATACAACTTTTCTGGTTTTATCTTTCCACTAAACTGAAATTACCTGTAACCTATTCTAGGATCATTCTCTGATAAAAACTTATCAGGATTGTGTCACACATTGACTTAATATTTCTACTTGTTATAGAATATTTGTCTATGTATAATAGGTGTTTCCAAATCAGCAAAAATGATTACCTAGCGTATATAATTACCCTTACATGTTGTGCTATCTTTTCTTATCTCATGAAGCATACTTATATTATTTGTTTTAAAGATATTGCATGATAATTCTGAATTGTGGGTCATTTTGGAATTTTTCCCTTTGGAATTTGGACATGTTTTTATTATTATCTGTATGCCAAGTAATTTTGGATAATATTCTGGACATTGCAAATATTATGTTGCGCAAATTTTGAATCCTGTTATAATCTTGTAGATTGTAAATTTGTTTTAATCACTAACCAAACTGGTTATGTTCAAATCGTAAATTTTGTCCCTTGTCCTCTGAGCTATTTCAGTTCAAATCTCAGTTTATTCTCACGCTCTTTGCTATGTTCATTTGGATCCGTGCATTGTATTTGTAGTTTAGGATTATTGTAAGATTTGTGAAGGAGGTTCAAACTTTAGTTCAGTTCTCAAAACCTATATAAGACAGGTTCGCTGCTGTTCCATAAATGCATAGCTCATGGGTTAAATTGAGAATTGTGTATAGTTGTTTCCA
The DNA here is from genome assembly GCF_009761245.1 of Sapajus apella. NCBI lineage: Eukaryota > Metazoa > Chordata > Mammalia > Primates > Cebidae > Sapajus > Sapajus apella. The sequence continues at coordinate 9,760,999 of NW_022436958.1, forward strand.
GAATTAACATATCCCCTTCTTTGGATCTCATGTCTTAGGGATTCACCTATATCTTCTAGCCCACTGGGTCCTCTTTTTCTGCTTTTGTGGTTCAAGAAGTTTTGTTTCATTAGAGTTTCAGTTATGAGTGGAAAAAAAAAGTAAAAGGAAACTCATGCTTGTGTGGGTTGCTACGATAATTTTGGTCTCCCATGCAAAAGTTTTTTACTTTTGTTTAGTTACTAGTATCCTAAGATAGTTGTTTTTGTTGTTTTTTAAAAAATAATTTGTGTAGAGTTTCCTGTTATTATCAATGGAATTGATGGGCTATAGTGGACTTACTCCACTAAGACAGAAATGGAACTGTCCAATGTAATTTTTGCTATAAATAATTAGTGCATATATTTGCTTCTGATTGTCTGTGTTATTTTAAATGTTAAAGCTCTCTGTGAACATTATATAGTTAAAAAAATCATAGTAATCACTTCATTCCACTGAAAAAATATAACAACCTCAAATCATCTATTCAAATCATTGCCTCTAATGACTACCTTGTTTTAATTTTCTGTTTCACCATCAAAGGGAATATTCCACAGAACAAAAAAGTGATGAGTCACTCAAAATATCTAGCTTTCATTAAAAATTAGTTCATTATGTATTAGTTCATTTTCATACTGCTATAAAAAACTACCTGAGACTTAAGTGACTGACAGTTCCACAGGCTTAACAGGAAGCATGGCTAGAAGGTTTCAGGAAACCTTCTGCAATCATGGCAGAAGGTGAAGGGGAAGCCAATGCCTTCTTCACGTGTTGGCAGGAGAGAGAGAGTAAGGAGAGAAGTGCCACACTTTAAACCATCAGATGTCATGAGAACACACTCGCTATCATGAAAACAGCAAAGAGGAAATCTGCCCCCAAGATCCAGTCACCGCCTACCGGGTCCCTCCACTGACACCTGGGGACTACAATTTGATATGAGATTTTGGTAGGAACACAGTACCCAAACCATATCAGTTAATAATAATAAATGTATCTTATACATTTCAGTAATATTGCATCCTTAAGAAAGGCTTACTACTATAAATATGACCTAATTTTTTGCCTTTATTGAGAAATGGGCTCTACCAGATGGGAATTTATTTCTAGATATCTAGGTTCATGGAAGTATTCAACGGAAACCAATGAAAAACATAAGAAACATGCATGAGGAAAATAGCCATTCTAAATTACAAAGAAGTTAGAGTAACAGTCCCAAATAACCTTAAACAGATAAATGTCAAATATCATTCTTTTAAAAAATTATGTGTTATACATAGACACATGTATCTGTGATGCTTGGGGTCACCAAAATCTTAGCTTTGGGTTCGAAGGTTAATTTTAATAAAACTCTGTGGGTACCTGGCCCAATGTCAATTTGCATGGCTGAGTAAATCTTCCTATACCTATATCTTGGCAAACAATTTTAGGGTTTCTCATTCTGTATAGTCACAGCAATTGACCTGAAATATCCATTGTCACAGTTCCATATTAGCTAAGGGGACAAGGAAACATCTGGACTCCATCATCTATAAAATAACTCTTCATCTGATGAAATTTCTATTGTTTCCCTCAAACCATTTTTCTCTAGATTAAGCAATGTCAGTTTCCTTCTTTAAGATTTCTGTTTTCCAACACTTTTCTTATGTTTATTTTTTCCACTGGGATCTCTCCTATTGGTGGAGCTTCCTATTGTTCTGGATTTGTGTCATTCTGATAAATTTAATTCTTCAAATCAGTCTCAACACTTCACATGTTCTAAACTTTGATTATCTCACTTTGTTTTGTTTTGTTTTTGTTTTTTGTTTGTTTGTTTTTTGAGATGTAGTCTTGCTCTGTTGTCAGGCTGGAATGCAGTGGTGCAATCTCGGCTCACTGCAACCTCTGCCTCCAGGATTCAAGCGATTCTCCTGCCTCCTCCTCCCGAGTAGCTGGGACTACAGGCACACCACCATGTCCAGCTAACGTTTGTATTTTTAGTAGAAATGTGGTTTCACCATGTTGGCCAGGTGATCTCGATCTCCTAACCTCATGATCTGCCCACCTCAGCCACCCGAAATGCTGGGATTACAGGCATGAGCCACTGTGCCCAGCCTATCTCCAGTTTTTTCAGGTTATGTCCTGTTTACATACCCAATAAAATGTTCTCTTCCCATTTTCTTTTTTCAACAGAACTACATTGCTTTTAAAAATATTATAGAATAAGAATCAACTTATGACTAAAAAGAAAGAAGGAAAGGAGTAGTCATTATAGAAAATAACTTTACACTTACAGTAGTGTTAAATGTGTGCCAAGCTGACTGACATGTATGACTTGTGAATATATGCCTTGAATTCCCTTCTGTCTGTGTAAAGAAACTTTTAAATTTAGCAGAAGTTCTTCATATGGGGATCTACTGCTAAGAGGAGGGAATGAGAATTGAGCTGTTTATGAATAGTTATTAGATAGATGCAGCTTAAGAGCAGCTATTCACAGGAAAAGGAAAAAATAGTTCCGAATAGCTACCCATTCTGGCTAATGGCTGTGCTGCAACATTTGCAAGGGTTGTGGAGGATTGAGGCCATTAGCTCAACAATGAAGGCCAAAAGAATATTTTTTGCCTAAAACATATACAAAATCATGGCAAAATATTTCTACAAACACCTGGGTTAGAAATTTATTTTGCTTTAATTTGAAGTCACAGCCTAAGGTGAGATGCAGTGTCAAGAGTTAATACTTTCATGAAAGTCCAATATTAATGTCTGCATTATGAAAGACTCTAGGATGCCATAATCAGGAAAAGAAAAATGCTTCAACAATACAATAATCTTTAAACCTACAAAACCCTGAAATCCTAGGTTGCTATTGCCATCTTAATTGACCTCTTTCATGGAGGGGGAAAAAGAGTCAAGTGAAAATGTTAGCCTAGACTTACAGTTTTAATTGTAAGTTGCTAATTTTAGTTATACTGGGACAATTTCACTACTTCATTTTGTACATGTCATTTTTTCTCACAATTACATTTTGTACCTTGACTGAACAAGTCAATATAATATAATGCACTGCAAAAAAACTGTTTTAAATTACAATATCATGATACATAGTTCTACAACTGGAAAAGTTTTGTGTTTCTTATTCTACTTTCCTCAGAAGTAGAAATCGCCAGAGATAAATTTATAGGTTTTTAATTTATTAATGCATCATAAAAAATACTTTAGGCTATTAATTACTTGACTACAGTATACTTCATATGACTTTGATTCAGAATCCAAAACAAATATTTCTAAAACATTAGTAAGTTATTATTGTCAGTGAGTTTCTTGAGATCAGGAGCTGCATATTTTTCAGCTGTGTATTTCCAGGGCTTACTATGGTACCTTGAACAATATGGAAAATACCATATTTATGATTATTAAGTCCATGTAGAGCAGTGACAACTTTTTCTACTGAAAAATATAATGGTATTTTGGGATTCAGTGTTAAATCTAAAAGTATCAATTAGACATAAGAAAAACCACATATATACATATAAGGTTCTTTCCAAGATAATTTATTTACTTTCCACAGTATAGTGTTTAGTTATTTTTTCTCGTTCAGTTTGAACTCAGCCCAATGGTTGTAGCTCTCACTGTTTCATTTTGCCCACAGTGATTAATTTCTAATGTAGCTTAACTTTGACAGAGGTGTAATGAGGATGAATGTCAACAGGGACCTAAAGAATCCAGCTGAATGGAGAAGTTATTCCCATGAGAGGGCAGCTTCTTTCAGTTCCTCTTCATTTCCTTCCTCACTCCTGGCTGGGTATTTCCTCAGATGATACCTTTTATGTGTATGACAAATTCAAACTGGCCAGCTAAAAATTTATTTACTGCAACTATTTTGCCTTCTCAGGCAGCACCATATAACAACAACAGCAACCAAAAACACTCCCTCCCAGAAATACAACAAAAAAACTTACATTTCAGTTTCACTTGGCATGGAACATTTTTAAGAAAGAAAGAGGAAGGAAAATCCCAAATAGTAAACAAATCTAACATTAAAAACCACGTTTTTCTTTCTTTAGGTGAATCTACACCTGTGGAAGAACGTTACTCGTACATTCAAAGAGAATGCCTCTAGTGCCACTAGAAAGAGTGAGAACTTTAATATTCTTTTAACCTATACCATATCATATTTTTAAACTGGTTCAAACTCTAACACCAATTCTTATTGGATCTGTGACATCATGGGAAGGATAAATGATTTTTTGATAAAAATTAGATGTAGATACCACTGTGCCTAGCATAGCACTAGAAACAGAAGATGGTACATAAATTGTTATTGAATAAACAGATAAAGATCTAGGTTTGAAGAAGTTCATGGAAAGAAATAGAAGCAAAAATGTTCACAATTTTAAGTCTCATTGGGGACATGAAAGAAAATAAAATGTGTTAATCAAGATAAATTACTATAACATGAGTCTTTCTTCCTCATAGCTTTCCCTTCTGTTATTCCAGCATTTCTGTTTTAGTAACCTGCATAGAACCTTTGTCAGCAGAATGTAAGGTGAGGATTGTCATGATGGGAACAAGGTATGACAAAGTTTCTGAGAATCTGCCTTTGAGCATCACTTATTTGGGAAGCCTCTTCACTTTTTTTCTCTAAGATGTATAATTGAGAAATGCTCTTGAATTATGTTTTACACTGTAGAATATTGATATCATAATACGTCTTTATTTTTTTGAGACATAATTTCATTCTTGTTGCCCAGGCTGAAGTGCAATGGCACAATTTCGGCTCACTGCAACCTCCGCCTCCCAGATTCAAGTGATTCTCCTGTCTCATCCTCCCAAGTAGCTGGGATTACCAGTTCCCACCATCACACCTGGCTATTTGTTTTGTATTTTTAATAGAGACAGAGTTTTACCATGTTGGCCAGGCTGCTCTCAAATCCTTGGCCTCAAGTGATCTGCCTGTGTCAGCCTCCCAAAGTGCTGGAATTATAGGCGTGAGCCACCACATGGCCTATTATTGATCATTCCTATCTGACCATCTCAAATATTATTTTTAAAGATGCAGCCATGTCTTTAGTGCATTTTTCCAAAATGAGAATCAAACGTAACTCCAACCGTTATGTGTTTACATCCACCTTTGTTGCACATATCTTATTTCCCCCAGAAGCATGAAGAAATGATCATATGAGATGATCTGGTTCAGACTTTCCAGAAGGAATTAAGCATTCTAGGAGAATATGCCTCCTTGAATGAGAGCAGTTACTTGGTAAACACTCTACCCATCCAGCAAGTTGTGTACCCCAAAATCGAAAAATAATGTAAGCTGACATCATGGGATGCTTATTGTGTATTGGGCTTTTTGCTAAATACTTAGTCCAGATGTTCTGATTTAACCTCAAGAAACTCATACCACAACCTAAAAAGGATACACTAGCATTACCCTCATTTTACTCATGAGGATGCTGAGGCTAAGTGAGATTTCATGATTTTGGTCATAGGGCTAGTGTCAGAGAAAGTTTCAAACACAGGCCTCCTGCATGATTCCAAAGCATAAACTCTTCTGAATACTGTACCTTCTCTCTTATCTCTCCACCTAGACCTTGCAATGCTGCAACTCCAGGAGATCCTGCACTTTATTTTTCTTTTCCTTCATTATTATAATAGTCTCATAACTTGTTCCTTTTCTCTGTCTACTCCTCTCTAGAACTAAGCCACTCTCCTTGATCTTCCTAAAATACAAACATATTTAGTCATATAACTGCCCTTGGTACTCTATGTTTTCTTCTTTGAAGGAGAATCTTAGCTCTTTGCCCAACACTTTCATGGCACATCTCCAAGTAGAGCTCATTCGGTCTTAAATTCAGACACTTGTCATCGTCAGACTCCTTATTTTCTCACACTGATACCAAATAGACTTTCATCATGGATTATTGATAAAGCATATGTATTTGTCCATGACATGTAAGTTAAGAGTTGCACTCTAAGTAACTTACGATGGAGAATGACCTCAAATTTCTTGTGGATCAATAGTTATAAAATGTGGAGGGAAGGAAATACTATTTGGCAAAAATCATTTGATAAATACACAAATGATTCATTCTTCTGGATAATCCAAAATCAATCTCTTGATTTATGCATTCATTTATCAAGATGTTTTCTATTGATCATCTACGATGAAGTCAAACACTGTTTTAAGCACTTGAGACTTATCAATAAGCAAAACATACAACTTTCTGCCCTCATGGAGTATAGAATCTGGGGAAAAAAAAGTAAGGTAAAAAGCAATATCAGTTAATCCTAAGTATTCTGAAAACCAACAAAACAAGATAAGAGAAAAAGCCATTGTTGGCAGGGGAGACGAGCACTCAATTATGGGCTTTCTGAGAACGTGACTTTGGTTCAGAGATCTATAGAGAGGTCATGACTTTATCTAGGGAAAGAATATGCCAAGTAGAGAGAAGACTAAGTGCGAAGGCCGTGAGGTGATATTGTGCTTGGCATGTTCAAGAAATGGCAAGGAAGCCACCATTGCTATCACAGGATGAGCTTAGGGATAAGGCTGCAGCAAACAGGGCCTATTACATAGGGCTATATAAGCCATGGCAGGAAAAACACCCGGTTTTTTGCTGAAAATTGAAAAAGAAGGCAACCAAATTTTCAAGAAAGGTAGTGAAATGATCAGAATTATTTACCAAATGAATCACCTTGACTAATAAGCAGAGAATAGATGTAATGATTGAAAAGTAGAAATGTTCTTGAAGAGAGACAATATTGCCTGGGTCCTGGGGTATGACAAGGAAAGTAGCGAGAAGTCCAATGTAAAACATCTTGAAGGAAAGTCTAAAGAAATTATCAATGTGCGGTATAAAAAAAGTGAGGCATTAAGGATAACTCTGAAGTTTGGGCCCTTAATAACCGAAATAATGGAATTGCATTTTATTTCAAATGGTGAACTTGGGGAATAAGCAAATTTGTAGGATAAAACTACATTTTCTTTTTGCTAAATTAAGTTTTAAATGCCTGTTGAGCATCTCAATGGAAATGATGAGTCTGGAGCTCAAGGGAGAAGCCTGTGATAGATATATCTTAGGGTCATCCATATAAAGATGATATTTAAAATCTGCAGTTTGACTGAGACCAACAGGATGAGAAAATAGACAGAGAGGGGGAGTTTCAACGGTTGAGTCCTTTGAAGAGTATCTAGCAATCAGTCGGAGAGTGGAGTGGTTATACTGTAAGCATGTTGAGACTATGTGGAGTGGTTCTTAGGAACTTAAGCAGGAGTATTATACTATTGGTGGGCTTTGGTTAAATTTTCTGCCCTCTTTTTGAGGCCTCATGAAAGAAAGTTCTTTCCCGTCCTAAACCTATGTGTGATTATGTTCCTCCCAAAAAACTATTTTATTACAGACACTATGAATGATAAAATAGTTTGTAACTTCCTTTTACAGTTGCTTCTGAAAGCATACAGTTTAATTGGTTAGACAACCCCTAGCAAATATAAAGTCCCTTAGGGAACACATTTTACGCACTAACCTCACTTCTGCCTCTTTCTTATCTCTCCTACTGTTATTTTACCTTTGTTCTCTTCCCCTAAATACAATTTTTAATTGTACTTTATTATGTTACAATTTTACATACTCATGTAAGTTACTGTATAGCATTTCTCAAATGAATAAAAGCATTAATAGGTTTATAGACAATAGAGGATAGATGATAGATGATACATAGATTATATATATTGGTAGATAGATAAATTGATTGCTAAGGGATCAATGGTTTTAAGCACAGAGTCACATATTTTGGTTTCAGTGGCATTTTGAGGGAAGTGTGCTGTTGAGCAGTCCTGTGATAGAATGTTGACAGGTCTGTATCTGACTGATAAAGAAACTCAATCAGTATCTATTCTGTGCATCACAGTAAGACAAATGCAAGTTACAGGGTGTAGTCCTCTTTCCTATATAATTCTCCACCTGCATTTATTTTCTCTACACAAATTGAAATCTGAAAACTAGGCTGAAATAAACATTAGAGAAGTTTCTATAGTGAGTTTAGCTTCCCTTGAGCCATGTGCAAATGAGCTTATTTTATACACATATATTTATATAAAATCTGCTCTCATAATACACATTGGTTAAAATGCCTTTGTCTGCTTTAAAAAAATAATATGTGCACTCAACTAAAAAGTTCTAACAGCTATTTTTCACTGTATGTTCAAACAAACAAAAGAGACAAAAAGATAAACTAAAGATTATTTTTAATGATAACAGGCCAAAACGTCACCTCAGAATTACATGTGCACACTGAATTCTGCACATGTCCAGTGGAAGCTCTCTGTCACTTGAGATCAAATTATTTTTCAAACTAATGCCATGAAAACTTAAACTGGGAGAATCTGACATCTGGCCCCTTTTATAATACTTTGAAGTAGAGCTGGAAAGTTAGGATTTCTAGAAACCTATCTTTGATTTCCACCAAGTTTATTGTATCACCCATTTCAAATTTGCCTCCATTGTGCATTCAGTAAACGATTAAAAAGTATACAATTCTTACAAGTGGTAGTATTGGGAGAAGTGGGGTTGGGATTACATCTACATCTTCACTGTGGAAAAATTCCTGAATGCCTCATACACTGTGGATATTCAAAGGTAGCTGTTGATAGTTACCTGACACATAGAGAAAAATTCAGATTGCCACAAAATAACAGTAGCATTTTTGGAAATGTCTTAAAGTTGAACATTTTTATTTCTTGGTCAGGTAAATAAGGTCACCATTATATTCATAGAAGATGCTTGAATTTGCACCTCCTGTTAAGGAGAAATAATATATTCTTAGGACAACTGCCATCCTTCACAAAGCCCTTGCTATCTGCAAACGGCTTGGGAAAAATATTTCCTTAGGTCTGACATGAGCTAGGCACCTCTTTTATGATACTTTTTTGGCAGGGAGGACCAGCCTCAACAAACCAGCTTCTTTCCACTCATACTTCATATACATCCACCACCTCTGGCCTTATTTTTAAACCCAGTGATGATAATAGTTTTAAAGGCTGGGAATTATAAAGGCTTACTTGGCAGTCTTTTCCCATTGTGAATGATAAATCAAACTTGGGGTGCTTGCCAGCAAAAAAGTTCTTTCTTATGTCAGTAAATAAGTGAGGGTGGATCTGATACAGGCAAGGCAATTTGGTAAGAATATTGTGATAGAGGCAATGGGTGGGCTTTCATATGGTTTTATTGCCTGCCTCATTTTCGTTTTTGGCTCACACACATTTGTCCACAAGCAGTGTCAGTTGGCTTTTTTCTTTCACAGCAGATTTTCTTACCTTGTAAGTAGAAACCTGTGTTAACCCTCTGCCAGTAAAAATAAGAGAAGCATTTTCTAAGCATATTTCTAATCAGCCATTCCTCTCAATAAGTGGATCTGTAAGACCGCAAACCTAAAGCAATGTTTTCTAGTCACCCCGATTTCCTAAGTGTGTAAATCCCCACATCTCTTCCCCTTTACAATCAGCTCTTACTTGCATGCTGCTAGTTTGCATTCTAAAATGCCACCTGTTGAAAATAAAAGTCTCATGATATTTGCAAATTTTTGTTCATCCTGGTTTAGCTTTACACAGCAGTCTAATTTCACAGTGCTTAGCAATTACTTTTATTAGTTACTCCACCCGGCAATCATATGATGTCAGAAACTTCATCTCTTCCTCTGTCTTTATCTCTCCCTCTAATTTGCTTCTTTCTCTTTCTTTTTTCTCACATAGTAACACACATGCACCCATTTAGTATCACCCAAATTATTTTAGCAGATCTGTACATGTGTCTCAAATATTCCATATAACCCCAAATAGCAAGTATTCGAAAAGATAGTTATCATTCCTCTGAACAGGCAAGAGCAGCTGAGACATAGAGATATTTGTCTGATTAGAGATTTGTTGTTTTAGAAACAAGTTACATGGAAAGTCCGGCTGCTTCCAGTTGTATCTGTGCAACTTGGAGCAACTCATTTTCTTCATTGGTTAAAATGAGGGCAGTGGTTGAGGTCCACAGTGTGTCTCAGGGATATCGCTGTACAGTTATATTTCCTCCAGGACACATGTAAAATAAGTGAGGGATCTGTATGTAGACACAGCTTATCAGTCCTGAAATAGTGTGCCTCCTGTAGATTACACACTTTCTGATAATAATCCGAGGGGAAGAGGGTCAAGGTTGAATGTTTCCTGAAATCCTGCTTTGCATACTCAAGACACCTACTTTATTAAAAAGTTAAATTTGGTCCAAAACAGCTTTTTTCGTAAGTTTTTCAGGATTGATTTTTTTTTTCCTGTTATTGTTGCAGATTTGCTTTCAATGGTCATTTGGTAAATAAATAGCTTTATAGGGAAAACTAATGGCCTTGTTTTGTTTTTCTACTGCAGGGTTTATGTGTTAAATTTCAGCAACATCGTGTACTCACAGCTTAGTGCTTCAGATAGTTATGGGGAACTAGGAATTCTTGAAAGGGGCAGGACAGGATGTCCTTTTCTATCGCTCACTGAGTCATGGAGGATGAATGCCGTTTCAGGGGTTCTGTAGTTGTGATTTCAGTCAAGTTCCAGGGGCTTTCAACCACTTCTCTAAATCTGAATGAAGAAGCAGCCACAGGGACTGTGTGAATTATGCTAAGATGCATTCCCATTAAGTGCTGAAGTGGTCTTTGCAGTGAATGCTTAAACTTTACAATGTCATCAAAACTTAGAGTGTATAGGGACCAGCATCCCAGAGACAGGGCAGAACCCCCACATACACCCTCCTCCGTGCCCAGGTAGCAGTTTCAGATCTTTGCATTTAACTACATTCTTATTTCACTGAGCGTCTCTGCCTCCTGGTCAGCAACCTCTGTGTCTTTGGAAAGTTAGGCCTTACACAGAGCGTGCTCCCTTCTCGGGCATTGTGACAAGATTGTGTTTCGGTTCCAAAGGGTTAATCCCAAAGTGAATTCTTTGCATGTGTAATTCAATACTTCATAACTGCTGAAAATTGGAGTCCACATAATTTATTTTCTTTGGTCGGGCACATTTGCCTCATGCTTGGCTGAAGCTGACTTCAGAGAGACACACCTAAAACTCTCAAGTGTCCCAAGTGGCCCATGTCAGTTGTACAGAGAGATTGTGGTACTTGGATAGAGCCCAAGGATTAGGTGTTCCTGAGAAGGTTTTTTTGGCTCTACAAAGCCTTAGGATGTCATGGGAATAGGCTGCACTCCCTTTTCCCCCTTGAAGGCCACATATCAACGGGGTATCTAACCACTCAGAGACAGGCTCTACACAAAGGTATACATTAAAATAAATAGAACATGCAACCAGAAAGAACCGAAAGAGAGAGAGAGGAATTGCTAAGTGGAGACAGGAAACAATTGCTTCATTGTTGAGGCAGTGATCTTAGAATTGCAGAGTACAGCTCCATCTACAGGACTGTTTGTAAAGTTGGAGGTTTCGGCTTAAAACAGGAGACAGAACTTTACATGCAGTTTTTAATCCAGTTCGCTTTGCATGGGCTTCACCTAACTGACAAAAATCCTACTTCTGTACTGAAAAATAATTGTCCCTCTTTGATGAGAGGGATTTAAAGAGCGACACAGAGATAAGAAGTGAGGGGGAACGCGGCTCAAGGGTGCTTTCATTTAGCTCCTTTTCTTATTTTGGCAGTAAATATTCTTGTCCTCGCAATACTAATTTAATCTCTTTCTTTCCTTTTCAACAACTTCCTCTCATTTGGTTTCCTCTCATTATTCCTTGATTTGGGAGGGGGCATGTGTATTTTCACCATTCAAACAAAATAAAAAGCTGTGCTTGTTTGAACACCATTTTTGTGCTGGCTGGCAAGCATGTGACTTTAAAAAAGGTTCAGGTTTTTAGGTTTCAAGGAGCTGAAAAAACTTTAAAGTAATAATTAAAGCCAACTCTGTATGTGCACATTCCCTCCCCTCCTTTTATTTTAAAAACCTTGCCTGCCACCGCCGTGGCTGCTGTCTAATGCTATTTCAATAGGAGACCTAGGTTTCAGGACAAGATCCAGGCCATAGGGGAGACTTGATGGCTCGGGGAATTAGTAATGGGATTTGGAGCCCTTCATTTCTAGGTCACTGGTTTGAATAGAGCCCAGGTCAGTAATGACTGAAAGTTGTTACCAGCCGACGCCTGCTCTTCCCGAGCTGATCTGAGCTTGCCCGCCACTCCATCCCTGAGTGCCTGTGGCCCGTCTGCACTAATGGAATTCATTGACAAGTTGGCTAACTTAGGCCTTAAATGTGAGGCAGCCCAGTTTCTGCCATGTGCAGACATAGGGTCCACACTTAGGTTCAGCTGCCTCTTCCGGGGATAATGCAGAGAGGGACAGAGCTACAAAGCTATTTTGCCTTTCCGATTATTCTGGGACCTAGCTAATCTATTCCTACTCACCCTAAGTCTCTGAGGCATTGTATCTTCAGCCATTTAAAGGTCAGATCTAGGGAGAAGTAACAGGCCTCAGAGGACCAAGTTTCAAATTCTCCAAATGTATGCGTTCTGAGAAGACTGATTTAAAAGATTTGACTCAGGAGCTGCTGCTGCTTTTTTTTTTTTTTTTTCCAGTTTCTAGTAGCAGATAATCATGGCCCTTTTAAAATAATGCTTGCTGGACCCCAAACCTGTGCTGACAAAGTTTAGAAAGAAAGCAGATGTTTCCAGAGCTTACATTAGTAAAATGTTTGAAACAATAATTACTGCTTTGTTTCTTTCTGCTTTTGTTTGTTTGTATGTTTACAAGTGTATAAAAGCTTGCTGCAAAAGGATGGAGATAGAGGAGGAAGGACTGTGGAAAGTTAAGGACAACGCACGACATTGGCAGTTCCTGTGACCTGCTATAGCCAGAGGCCAGTCTCTATGTGCAGAGTGGAACTTGCTCGGGAGCTGTGGTTAAAGACAGGGAGGAGCTGAGATGGGGACTAGGCTGATCCCAAAAGAATCTGAGGCCTTTCACATAGCTGCCTGTCAGTCCCTGGGCCCGGGATTGCAACCTACACATGCTTGGCCCTGTCTCTCCATGGGTACCAACACCCCTTGCCAAGAGGCAAGTGAAGCCCCTTCCCAATAAAGAATTACAAATTTATCATCAATTAAGAAATACAATTATATAAAGACCCATTTCTATTAGTCTTATATTTAGATTTCCTTTTCAGACAAGTGGGTTTTTAACAGCATTGATTTTCAGTAATAAACCAATTACAGGTGCTAGCACATTGCTAAGACACTGAATGAGAAGTTTTAACTGGAGTTTAGTTAAAGAGAGTAATGGGAAACACAGCACGCTGTTTCCATTTGCTTCTGATTTACTACTTCTGGCTCTACTTTTACTCCTCTTAGGTATCCTGGATTTTTGTTTACTTGGTTTTATTTTCATTTTTCTGTTTTTCATTTCATTTCCAAGACTATTTGCCTGCTTTTTACCTTTGCATTCTCCTATTTGGTTTAGGAAGCACAGTCTTCTACATTTTTGCTGAAAATATGAAAAAGCACTATGGCTGATGGAAGGACTTGGTGCCAGTGACCTGACCCTTCAGCTAAGCCATCAAGCTTCACTCCTCACTCTGATGGCAGTGGACAGTCGTGCTATTTTTCCGAAGGGTCCTAGTCTATGGTACTACCCACACTTCCAGCATCACCTGAAGAGCCTGAGCCAGTGGTTCTTTGTGCCCATTCATTTTCTGCCTTTTCTTAGAGGAATCCGACTAGTAACAGATTTTATTATTCTGAGTATCCTAGAATGCTGGTGTTGGAGGGAGGCTTACACCTCAGCCTCTTCACAAATTTCTCCTAGCATGGCGATCTGAGGATTGCTTGAACATGTTTTGAAGAAGCACTCTCTCCACTTCGAGGCTTTCTATTCCATGTTTGTTTAATTTCTGAGACCAGTCAGGAAATGGGGCTACATTGGTAACAAAATTGCCTCTGCGGAGCTTGAAATTGAGTATAGAAGAAGAATCACCCCATAATTGCAAAGATGTTAAAAGTTCACCAGCATTGTCCACTACCATCTTTCCTAGGATGAATATGAATCAAACCCACACGTCATGAGCACCCACTCATGTCTTCCTCTGCCTGCTGAAATTCCAGGCGGTATTCTTCTTTTATATGATGGCTCTTGGGGACAGTAAATGAGTTCCTGCCCATTTCAGGGGTTTTATTTCTTTAACTCCCACAGCCCTGAGACCTTGACGGGAGTTGATTCCTCCATAAATGCCTGGATGCATCAGAAATGTCAGTTTTGGTCATTGTATCTGGGCTTTGGGCCTAGTTGAAGTTGCCGAGACTACTAGCACCCAATGATGTTAAGACTACCACCATTTAAAATTGGTTAAGAAAAGTAAAAATAGGAAAAATAACAAACGAAAAAGAAATATTTTTCAGCCTTGAATTTTGAGAGTCATGAAAATATCTGCCAAAGAGTTTAGTAAAATTTTTAAGCTTTGATTCTTGTATTCAACCCAAATCCCTCCCCTGGGCAAACAAAATTACAGTTTGTAGCCAAAAAACCACAAAGAAAATAAAATAAAAACAAAGCAAAAGAGAAAAATTTCTGAGTCTGCAAGGAGAGACTTCAGGCTCCAGTGTCTTCAGACTTACTATCTTGAACTAAAGGCATAGCTCTTACAAAGGAACAGGCTTATGGGGAAACGATTTTTGTACCGAAATCTTTGTGTATTCACCTTTGACTTGGCATAGAACTAAAGATTTACAAGACTTTTTTTTTCAGATTTTTATTTCATAACATCAGATGTTCAGAGCTGAATGTGTGGGAAAGAAATATTCTGTATATATTGTAGAAGCTAATAATAAGATGCTGATGTTACACAGTCCTGAGTTCTACTCCCACCTTCATTACATACAAAGCACTTTGCTTAACTTCTTTAAGCCTTACTTTATAAAATAAAGATAATGATTTTATATCTATATATCAGGGTTCTTTTTGTGTTTTTTGAGACAAAGTTTTGTTCTTGTTGCCCAGGCTGGAGTGCAGTGGTGCAATCTCAGCTTGCAGCAAACTCCACCTCCGAGGTTCAAGTGATTATCTTGCCTCAGCCTCCCAAGTAGCTGGGATTACAGGTGCCTGCGACCACCCCTAGCTAATTTTCTTGTATTTTTAGTATAAACAGGGTGACATCACGTTGGCCAGGCTGGTCTTGAACTCCTGACCTCAGGTGGTCCGCCTGCAGCGGCCTCCCAAAGTGCTGTGATTACAAGTGTGAGCCATCATGCCCAGCCTCAGGGTTCCTGAGTTAATAAAATGACATATTTTAGGTTCTTAGCAAAGTGGTTATCACATACTGAATCTCAATAAATGTTGGCTATTATTTTGTTGTTACTGCTCAGAATCCAGTAATAGTCTTGTTCTAATAGTTCTTGCTGTCTCAAGTTATAACTCTTTTATGTAGTCGGGCTGTGTTCTTTTTTCCCAGCTCAGTGTCTATTGCCTGGCTTTAAGTAGCAACATAACCCCACTCAACCACTTTCTGTCTGTAGGGTTCTTTGGTGTTGATCCCAACACCTGATTCCAGATGTGTCCTCCAAACCAGGAAGGGCAAATTGGCATAATCCAATCCTCTGGCAATAATAATTAGACCAAGGCTGAGCATGGGACCCAAGCCTGGCCAATAGGATTTAATTATATGGCTTTGCTTTTAGAACTTTTGTCTGTTTATGTTTTTACTGGACTTTCTAATAATTCTTACAACTTTAAGTCAAATGTTGCTGGTTGCCACTCAGTATTACTCTTAAATGTGCGTTACTAGGGTCCCCATCCAGGGCGTACTCTTGCTCTCCCTTTCCTAAGGAGCTAAGGAGACATGCCCACCTGAAGTATACCCCTGCCTTGGTACAAAAACACTAGAATTTTCTACCAAACATTTGTCAGTTCTCAGGGCCCATAATAGGGTCTTTTCTAGGCTCCATATTCAGGGAGTAGAGGAAGGACTTTAGGCCAGAGGTCCCTATTTTACACAAGCCTGAAATGTACATTTGTGTGCCCTGAAAATGTCTGGTTCATGCTTAGGGCAACTATTTGTAGCCATAAAAGTGAAACCAATGATGAGGCAAGTAGACAAGGGACTGAGACAGAGTCTTGATGAACTCCTTTAAATTCTAGATCCAGCTGTGTGAGACACAAGACTGACCCTTGGATTTTTGAGCTCCTGAGTCAATATGTTAATTTGATGTATTTTTTTTTCTATTTGCAACTGAGAGAGTTCTGTCTGCGACACTTTTCCTGGTACTCCATCCTGAAGTAAGATTCCTTTATCTGTAATCATACCACTGCTTACAATATTCAGAACTTTATCATATTCTCTAAATATTTAATGCAGGAGAATTTTTCATTCTCGAGATTAACAAGGGATGTTTGCAAGCTGGGCAAGAGGATAGAGTTTGGACTCACTCTGATGTGATTAAATGTGTGACCTTTAATAAGTTAGTTAACTTCTCTTATACTTAGTTTCTTCATCTTTAAAATGGAAATAAGGCTACTTAAAGTTATAGGATTGCTAAAGGGATTAAATGAGATAATGAATGTAATCAGCTTTGTACACAACAGTCATTCAATAAATACCTTGATCATTTCCTTAAGGGCCATAGCTGTAGGAGGTAAGAAACCCAAATTAGCTAATTTAAGTAAAGCGTGTTTATATATACACACACATATATATATATATATATATATGTATATGTGTGTGTGTGTGTTAAACATTTTTTGTGTGTACATAGTAGGTGTATAAAATATGTTACAAAAAGAGTTTTCTAAAAAAAATCTTAATTGTGCCTGGGCACAGTGGCTCATGCCTGTAATCCCAGCACTTTGAGAGGCTGAGGTAGGCAGATCAAGAGGTCAGGAGTTAAAGACCAGCCTGATCAATAAAGTGAAACCCCATCTCTACTAAAAATACAAAAATTCAGCTGGGTACGGTGGCTCACGCTTATAATCCCAGCACTTTGGGAGGCCGAGGCAGGTGGATCACGAGTTCAGGAGTTGGAGACCAGCCTGACCAACATAGTGAAACCCCCTCTCTACTAAAAATACAAAAATTAGCTAGGTATAGTGACACATGCCGGTAATCTCAGCTACTTGGGAGGCTAAGGCAGGATAATCATTTGAATCTGGGAGGAGGAGGTTGCAGTGAGCCAAGAGTGCACCACTGGACTCCAGCCTGGGAAAGTGAGACTCCTTTAAAAAAAAAAAAAAAAACTAGCCAGGCATGGTGGCACATGCCTGTAGTCCTAGCTACTTGGGAGGCTGAGGCAGGAGAATCTATTGAATCTGGGAGGCAGAGGTTGTGGTGAGCCAGGATCGTGCCACTGCACTCTAGCCTGGGCAACAGAGCGAGACTCTTTTTCAAAATAAATAAATATAAATATAAATAAATCTTTGTTGTAATATCTCATGGAGAAGGCTATAGATAGGCAAAGGTTAGCTGGTAGCAGGGACAGAAAAAACAAACCATTTTGTATTCAGCTCTCCTCCCTATGCCATTGTTTCCTTTTGCTGTTGTCTGGCTTTGGTCTCATCTCAATATACAGTGAGGTACAAGGCTTACAACAGGCCCTAGGTTTGTTTGCACCTGGTTCATTCAAGAGTGCATCCAAACTGAACTATGAAGTTTCACTCTTACTTTGAATTTTTAGGAAGGACTCCGCTTTTTTAAACTTGGACCAATTGAATGTGGCTAGGCAAGAGGTTTAAATGTATTAACTTGGTACCTTCTGTAGTAACATAAGGTTCAAGTGAGGGGAGGAGAATTCCCAAAAGATACAGGATTGGTGCCACACACACACAAAAAAAAAAAAAATGAGAGAGAGAGAGAGCAATTAGGTTAGGAAGACATGTGCATTAGGCTACAGCACCCGTTTTTAATACAATATTCTGAATTTCCTACCTTTCTAACAAAATACTGAGTGCATGCTAGTGTACCATAAATACAAGAATACATATTTTGTGTTCTAAAACTTAAAAATGAATCTACAAACAGAAGGGCTGAGTGGTTTCTTAGTCACCACACAGCAGGGGAAATAAATCAGCAATGAGACTTGACCTCTTACTCCCTTAATATGATCCCAATAATCTTTAACTCAAGTATTTATCAAGGCTTCTTCTTTTAAAGTGACCATGTCAATCTTTAGTAGATGGCTGTTATAATGTTGATATGGACACATTATGTATGAAAAATGGTTAGCTCAACATTTGCAGTGACTGATTTCCACGCATTAATAATCTGACCATTTAATTAAAATATAATGCCCGAGGGTCCCAATCCACAACATAGAATGACCTAGAGAATGTCCTGTCATTGAGAGGTAGGAAAGTGATAAGAAAGAAGTAGTGACAGATTAGTCACCCTTGTATCTTTGCATGACTTACCATAACTAAAGCATAACTGTCTGAGTCCAGAACTCCCTCCTGGGTAGGCTTTCTAGCTCTTTGTATGGTGTTTGGTTTTTGTGCATTCCTTTGAGCTCCAAGGCTGTGAGTGTACCACAATGCAACAGAAATGTGCACACTTCAGTGGAAGTCATTGGCACTTCTTTGGCTTTGAAAATACACCATAGTTGTGATGTCCCAGAAATAGCCACACTCTGAAGGCTATTTCCCCGGCCAGTGTAAGCCAGAGACTCTGCTACGTAAGTGGGACATGCTAGCTCAGAAACTTATCATGTACTTTTCATGTTCAGTTCACTTCCTAGTTTACAAAAACCCTTATCAAAAGAGCATTCTAAATTGGAATTAGTTAGTGATCCAGGTCTCTAAAGCCCAGGACTGGAAGAGAAGATTTCTTAATTACACCAGCAGGGGCTTGGTTTCTATTCTTAGTGCATCTGGGTAATGTGGTTACGTTCATGATGCCTTTAGTTTCTGCACTGCCAGGACTAGGCTTCGGTTCATTCTATGTTGGGGTGCACAGATAGAGGGTCTCTGAGTTTGCTCTTTATCCTGTAGAGAGGTAATTCAAGATTCTCAAAAGAAACAACATATCAATGTAATTCTTATTGTGCTATGTCTTAGGCCAATCAGATTGAAGTTTATGTAAAACATAAAATTATTAAAAGAATGAATAACTTGATAGGAATTCTGAGTTATCTGCATTTACTGTTCAGTGAATCTCACTACATAGCCCTCATTGAAAGTAGATCAGATTGAAACTTCCAGGCTACTCTGAGAGAAAACAAGGGGTACTTTTAGGAGAGTATCTATGCTGCAGTTTTTGCTAGAAGGCCATCTATGAAATGGAAAAGCCCAGGGTGTCTTTCTTTGCCAATAGAGCACCATCTATGTGCTTTTGTTTCTGAGAGAAAGAGTCAGTGTCAGGAGTCAGTTTCTAACAATCTCTCTTTCTTTGGCTATAAGCTGAGTTATTTGTTCTGAACAACTGTAAATTTTTATACAAACCTATGTCCTTGCATATTGTTTGATTTATAACTTTCGGCTACTTCCAAAGTTCTGAAAAGTACAACAAAAAACATCTTAGGGAGAAAATACAGATTTATTTTTTTGAAATATGAACAGAAATAATTGATAAGTTAAATCAAGTGCCCAAATCCTTTTAATTGCTAATCTTTTTTATTTAAAATAATAGCATAATCTACCATGAGGTAAAAAATAAATAGCTCACCATCATAAAGTTAATAGACACTACTCACAAAGTTACTCACAAAGTTGGTTTAACCCCAAGTGTTTACTTTCAATCATTAAAAATCTACTTCATTTAGCAATATTCTTTTCTTTTTTTTTTTTTTTTTTTTTTTTTGAGATGGAGTTTCTTTGGTTGCACAGGCTGGAGTGCAGTAGCATGAACCCAGCTCACTGCAACCTCTGCCTCCCAGGTTCAAGTGATGCCCCTGCCTCAGCCTCCTGAGTAGCTGGGATCACAGGAGTGTGCCACCATGCCTGGCTAATTTTTGTATCTTTAGTCGAGATGGATTTCACCATATTGGTCAGGATGGTCTCGAACTCCTGACCTTGTGATCCTCCTGCTTCGGCCTCCCAAAGTGCTGGGATTACAGGTGTGAGCCACAGCGATATTCTTTTGTATGAAAAATTAACAAAAATTCTTTATATTATTTTCCATTTTATGTTTATCTAAGGAAAATGATGCCATAAGTGCTTATAAAACAGAGCAAACCAAAAACTTCTATTTTAACTAATCCCGGTGAATTTTGTCAAAGTGAGATTTAAGGTAAGATGGTTGTTTCTTGGCAGAAGAATTCTGGAAGGGAAAAGTGCCTGAAACTTTGCATGGTTGCATTTGTTTCTGGTCAAGCTGCCTTATCACAATTCAAACTTTCATGCTGGGAAACTGCTCTTTCTTTGGTACCTTTTCTGCCAGAATTCAGTTCTAACAACAAAAGTTTATAAACAATGAAAATTCCAGCTGGTTGACATCAGCGTCACGAAGCTTTCTCTTCACACTGATACAAATATTTACCCTGAGCTCTGGCAAGGCCTTCCTTGCCCATGTCACCCTTAATCATACATTTTTCCTTGATTGAGTTATGTTTTCCAGTACGTGATTTGTTCTGGTTTACTTTTTAACACATCCCAGAGGCTTCGTCAAAATCAACTCTGGGCAGGCCATGTCATTTGGTAGCTGCCAAACATGTTATTGAGAAGAAACTTGGCAAATATCAAACCAGTCTTTTCTAACTGCTCTAATAAATGTGTTTGTTCTTTTTGACCACCATTTACTTTTTAGGTCCCTCATATCTATAAAGCTATGAGCCAAGAAAGTAAGCAGAGATGCACTCAATTCCCTTTAATCTATTCCCTTAAGATAACACACCAATTTCTCTCCCAGGCACCTTATTGCAAAGAAGTTGAAAACTTAAAAGGTTTCATCAATGACTCTGTATTTCCTTCAAGAAGACACAAGGGTTATTTTCAAAAGGTTAAAACAACAGATTGATGCACTTTGTTACTGTAGTAAAGTCTGCTAAAACAAATATTTGCCACACCAAAGTGACTAGCGGAGGGATTAGCACAAAATATTGCAAATATTTCTACAAACCTTTCCTTGCCAAAATAAAACATTGGGTTCTCTGCCCTAGGTGCTTGCAAAAATCACTGTGAAGCGCATTAGTAATGAAGAATTTGGAGAAATTTTTCTCTCAATATTGAAATATTTGTCTAAACAGGTGATGATATACTTCCTGATAAAAATATAACTAAATGACTCAGTTGCACTAGTTTATACTTATATGGCATTTATATTTTAGAAAAATCTGGTCATTATACAAAAACTATATATGGACCATGTACCACTGTACTAACTTATTTGGAAATAACATGTAGTAAGCTGTGTGAGTTAAACAACTCTTTCATTTGCTTGTACTGGCTTAAAAATTAATCTCAAAAATAAGATGGAAACCACCTCTGAGGCATTCATCTTTCTTGTTGTTATTGTTATTTCCCTTGTAGTCCTCGGTGAATGCATGTGAGCATGCACACACACACACATGCACACACAGGCACACACACACACATTCCTTATACACACAATATACTTTACTTAGAGGGTCTTATTCTTTCTCTTTTAGGAGCTCCTGTGGCTAACACAGTGGCCAAAGAGGCAGCACTGGGACCCCACCCCTGCTATTGTCTAAAGGTCCACTCTTATCTTTTTTGATACATTATATATCTGCTAAGATTTTATTTGTATAGAGGTTTATATTACTAAAAAGTAATGTTTTCAACCCCCAAATTTTTATTACTCAGAACTTTGAGTATATTAAAAATATTTGAGAAATATTTCGATCCAGATCATAATGTACATAAAATTGCATTTTTTGCGTGACATCCAAAGGCCCTTAAGGTAAAGACATCAAGTCACTGATGAGACAAGTGCTCAATATAAACCTGATTTATGCTCAATTTTCCAAATAGTAAAATATATGAATTAGTAATTATATACCTTCATGCCCCAGTTAATGTAAGAGAAAATAATGTGCATAAGTTTGTTTTCATATACACCATTGAGATGGCTTGTTCGAGGGGCTCTATTAATAATTTAAATAGCAGTCTTTTATTCATTTGAATTTTTCTAGATTATATGCAAGTTATAGCTGATAAGACAGTAGTTCTTCATTTAATTTTAACCTAACAAAATCTATTGTGAAGTGGAAAATACTGTTTTTGAGATTTCAGTTCTTTTCAGAATTGTTAAGGGCAATGCTTATTTTATGAGAATATATCTGGTTAGATCTATTGAATTAGAATTTCCAGGAGTGGGGAGCAGAAATCTGTACTGTAATATCATGCCCAGGAGGTCTTGAATAATCAATCAGATTTGAAAACACTGAGGTGCCCTATTTGATTTTCAGGTGTGAAAGGCTTACTTCTTTCCAAGGAGATGATTTTATTTTTACATAAAGCTTCCTAATTTTTTAAGATACCATACCTTGGGTCCAGCTTAGTCATGATATTTTCCAGACGTAAAATGAAGTGCAGCTGGGAGACAGAAGTAGTATGCGCAGCAGTGAGTCTGAAAAGCCTGGGAGCTCTGCTGCTCCTCTTACCCTTCCTCACATGAAGATGTCTCACTCATCTTTACGTCCCCAGCCCTTACCACAGTACCTGGAGCATGTTAGGTACTCAACACATGTGTGATGTTTATACAAAATTATTAATGAGGACATCATTCAAGTTCAGCTTTAAGAAACTCTCATCGGCCGGGCGCGGTGGCTCAAGCCTGTAATTCCAGCACTTTGGGAGGCCGAGGCGGGTGGATCACGAGGTCAAGAGATCGAGACCATCCTGGTCAACATGGTGAAACCCCGTCTCTACTAAAAATACAAAACATTAGCTGGGCATAGTGGTGCGTGCCTGTAATCCCAGCTACTCAGGAGGCTGAGGCCGGAGAATTGCCTGAACCCAGGAGGCGGAGGTTGCGGTGAGCCGAGATCGCGCCATTGCACGCCAGCCTGGGTAACAAGAGAGAAACTCCGTCTCAAAAAAAAAAAAAAAAAAAAAAAAAAAAAAAGAAACTCTCATCAAGAGTTCTGTTTTTGTCCCCTTTTTATTTAACCCAATTCCTTCTTAATTTTCTGAAATTGTTTTATCTCTCTTTTATTTTTAGGTTCCACAATAGTATTTGGCTTCCTTCCCCTAACTCTACTTTTGATATCTTCCTACAGTTTCCATTTCTCAGATTCCCTCCTTGATCTTCTTTCACAGGCACAGCCAATCAATCATCCATCCTCTCCTCAACTTCCCAGAAGACTGTGAGTCCTGAAAGCATAGAAGCTCTCCTGATGCTGCTTCCAGACCGTGACCCATGCTGGCAAAGCTTCTGCTCCCATGTGGCTGCATGTTTCATAAGGAGAGCTACTAAAATGCAGGCAAGCACAAAGTCTTAATTGCTTGCTAGTGGGCATTCAGCCAACACGCTGTTAGCAGAATGAAATCCAATCTTAGAGAAAAAGTGCTGAACCTTGGCTCTGGATCGCTCAAGCCCCATATGGATTGCATGTGTTTTGGGGGAAGATTTGGACATGGCACTCTTTTTTTCCACTCTTTTGAATGGGAATGTCAATCCATGGGTTACTAGGACATTTTATTCTTAATGTAATAATCCCAGCCACAAAACAGTGTTAAGAGGGAACTCTGCACCATTTCTCCTCACTTATGACATGGACAATTAATACATTCTCATTTTTTTTGTGTGTGCTTCTCTGAAAATACTACTTTCAATGCAATTTCCAACCAAATTGTTACTTTGAAGAGTTTCTATGTGGTCATTTTTAAGCTATCCTGGCCTTGTTCTGTTGTTTGCTATTTGGTCTTTGATAATTAATCTCTTTAAACTTCAGTTGACTTCCTTTTATAATGGGAAAAATAAAAATGCTTTTCTGATAGGGTGACTGTGAAGATTCAGTGAGATTCAAAGCTCTTGGCAGTGTGTGGCACAAATAAAATGTCCAATATATGTTAACTCCTAATTTTATTGCTAAAAATAATAGTCTAATAGCTTTCTCACTGTGAAAACGTCTCAATATATACTGTGAAATATTTGGCTTCATGGATTTTAGTGTTTGGGGCTTTGACAGTTTTTCTTTGATCTGTCATAGTCAGGATTTTATTTTTATACATGTCTACAGTATCCATTTTTTCTAAAGTGATTAAAAACCTCTCTTCACGTAAACATTACAGGAGACCAAAAAAAAAAAAAAACAAACAAAACAAAACAAAAAAAACAAGCAAGCAAGATGTACAGAAATATTGGTTACTGCACTTATGTAAATTTTAATATCAATGTCATGCTTCGAAACAAAGGCTCTGGATTCCTGTCTAAATCCTAGAATGCTGAGAATCTTCCATCAGTGTTAGATGATGATGATAGGGTTGAACATGAATTTTATTAGAACCCAAAGTACTTCAGAGAATGTGACATTCAAACTAATTACTAAAACTTAAGGGTGTTAGGATAAGATTGCAACCTACTTTTTTTTTAAACTTATTTGAGACAGGGTCTTACTCTGTCACCTGGTCTGGAGTGCAGTGGAAGGATCACTACTTACTGTAGCCTGGACCTCTTGAACCCAAGGAACCCTCCCACTTCAACCTACCAAGTAGTTGGGATCACAGGCATGCACCATCAAACCTGGCTAATTTTTTGTAGAGAGGGGGTTTTGCTGTATTGCCCAGCCTGGTCTCGAACTCCTCAGCTCAAGTGATCTGCCTGACTCAGCCTTTCAAAGTGTCAGAATTACAGGTGGGAGGCTCCGGGCGCAGCCAAATTGCCAACCTACCTTGAATAACATTCCATCCCTGAAGTTTGTAATAATTATTGGTCACACAGCTTTCTGTAAAGGATTGTTCTCGATGATACAGTGCCAAACCCATAGATACCAAATCTGTCAATCCTGTCTCTCCTAGGAGTTTTAAAGTGTTACGCAAATGGGATACCTTTTGGCTCACTTTAATATCCCAGAATTCTCTAAGGAGCATGAAGCTTATACTGTACCTGGGATATATTTTTTATTTTCTGTACTAGTGAATTAAAACCCCAAAGAAGCAATGTCAGTGGTTTCTGTGGTCAGTTTCCATAATACTAATCTCTTGGTTGATGTAGCAGTTCTTAGCACAGACAGGTCTCATCCCAGAACTCTCATTAATATCAGATACTCATCACATAAGTACTACATCCAACATTAAAAATTACCTTTGTCATTTTCTTGGTAAGCAAGAGCTAGATTTGATGAAAAAGACATCATCCATATGGTCATTTGATATCTTCAAAAATCAGGGTAGGCCATTTAAATTGCCAAGTTCAATAAAGTGCCATTAAAGATATCTTATTCCCCTGCTCCCCAACCATTTCCACACCCCAGGAAAGGGTTACCAAGAAAGTCTGAATGCTGTGTCTTGTTTAACTTTGAATCAGATATGGTTCCATTTATTTCTTCAAAAAATGGTAAGAATTAATTAATATTAATCAATAATCACATTGATGGAAAAATTAATGGAAATTTTAATAAAAATATAACCTTAACAGGATTTAAAATATAAATATAACCTTAACGGAAGTTGTCCTTTAGAATACAAAGCTAACACTTTATCCACCAAGCAACAAAGCCTCTGCTACCAGTTGATGAAATTATAAAAATTAACTGCAGGATGATTCTTCTTTTGTTCTCTGTGTATCAAAAGTTTTGACAATTACAAAGAAAAATGCATTAAAATTAGAGTAAATTTAGAAATTCACCATGCCTATTCAGTATCTCTATTTCTTTAGAGCATATATTTTTGGGGGGAGTTGATGTAATTGTGAATTCATTCATTCTCTTTCTTAACCTATCAATACTTTGCTTTGTGTTTTTACACTTATAGTTTCAGAAAAGACTTAATAAACTTACATGAATAGGTCAATTTTTTAAAAATTATTAAAGTCAGGAGAAATATATTTTGACAAATGGATATTTGGCACATTAAGTGTTTTTGCTAAAGAAAAAAATGTATATAAGCAGAAAATTGGTGCAATATTAAAATCATAATTACCAATGTTAAGCACACATTTTCTGAAATATCAATAGTCTCATTTTTTCTTCTTTATTTACTACATAATATTTAGCAAAGCAAATTACACGTAGTGCTAGGAACTTATAGAAAAATGAAAGTTTGATCTTTTAAAATGTTTGTTGAATATTTATAACATTACATACTATGCAAAGTACAGAATAACATAAACTATTATTTTTGTCATTGTACTTGTTTAATGCTTATCAATATTTCAATGCCAGTATGGGATTTCGAAAGCTATTTTTCTTGACATTATATTAGCCAGAAATCCTTATCAGAAGACACTTCTTCATAGCTATGAAATAATAACTTAGCTTTATAGTGATAACCCTAAAGCAAACAAAATATCCTGAAATCCCTTTTGAATTATCAAAGAAAAAAGATTAAATAATATGAGAAAAATGTAGTAATAAGCAGACTTTTATTATATTCTACTAATTTGAAAATTGATAATTCACATATTTATGGTTACTCTCTGCTAAGCAGAATTTTTGATTAACTAAAACGATGAATCCCCGACTACACCTAATGACAGTATTGACAGTCTTAGCATGATAATTAGACCTACTGGTGGACACTCACAAAGATAAAGAAGCAGGGATTCTCACTTCTTTTCTGTTTATTATTGCAATTCAACTCATGTTTCTAACCAGTGATGTGGTAAATAATCTTGTCCCTTTCTTCCTTCCAACTACCCGATTTCCTGGAACCAGCCTCTTTATTCCAAAAGCGTAAGATGAGAAAAGTAACTTAAGAAAACACTGATACCAAGAGGGGGCAGCTTTTGTCATGAAGTATTCCTTAGTTGAGACACCTTTCTTTAATACCGGGCAAGAATTATCTCAAAGCTGCAGGCCCACAGGAGCCCATGACCTAATGGGGACCTGCAGGAGGCTATTCCCCTCCTTAACAAATACTTGAGGTCTTTGTCTTAAAGGTGTCTCTCCTTATTTTAATATTATTTAGCCCTTAATTTTTCCCATCTTATTTTCTTGCTGTCTATATAAGATGTATAAAATAATATTGTAGATGCAAAATGTTTACCCACCGTAGCTGTGCCAGCAAATTAGAACAAAGATAAACAAAACAGATGAGAAAAAAAATACATATCTTGTATCTGAAAGCTAATTAAAACATGATATATAGATAAGGACAAATAATTTAGTTGGTTCAAAGAGTATGTGTACTTTCAAGACTTCATTCCTTTATATCGGTGATTCCCATTTGGGAGGCATTTCTCTGTTCTCACAACTCTGAGAGGCAGGTACTAACTTGTAGTCAGTAGAGGCTCCAATGCAGCAAAATATCCTACAATGCACAGGACATCCCCACAACAAATAATGACCCACCATAGAAGGATCAAGATTACTGAGGCCAAGAAATTCTGCTTTATATCCAGTGAAATTTGGCTAAATCCCATTGAATGTAACTAATTTCCAATTCTCTGTTTAACTTATTTGTCTACTAAATTCATATTAAAAATGTATACATACATATATATATACACACAATGCAAAACCTTTCTTCACAATGAAAGAGCTTATGTCCTACTTATTTTGAGTGTAATATTGCTGTGCCTAAGAGCACACAAATATACCAGAACACAAATATACCAGAAACAGTTGTACAATGTTCTCCACTGTCAGCACTCTACCACAAATACCCCATCTGGTGCAGTCTGATATGGATAATAATGGTGGAGTGTTCTTGCTGTCTTGACTGTAGTCATTACTGTGATGTTATTTTAGGACTAAGTAGTGTTTGCCCATTGGACCATAAAAGTGTGTCATGTAAGTACAGGTTTTAGAACACACAATAGTCTGTCCATGTGTAAAAATATGCAGAAAAAAAGCCTCATAAAATGCCTTTAATAGTATTTATTGGGCATGTGAAGAAATTCCTTTTCAAAGTTAAATCACTTGGAAAAAAAGGGGCTTCTCTTTTCAAAGACCCCATAAGTAATTATACTGCATTATACATCATTCATATGTCAATGTAAATTTTGTTGTTAAATGGAAGGAGTTTTGAATGACATGGTATCAAGCAAATGTCCAGAATTAACCAAACCTTTTATTTATTTATTTACCCTCACCTGAGTTGCTCTTTGAAATAGATTTGGGGGTAGAGGGTTAGTATTTATGTAGCCAGCATCCTTGCATTTGACATTTTATCCTAGAATTAAATTCTAAACACCAAACTATCTCACAGAAAAGAAAATCCAAATGAAAACAACTTTCACAAAAGACATCCTTAACAATGGAGTCATTTTTCTCAGTAGATACTACATTTACATTTATAGCAAAAATAAATAAATAAAATGGGTACTATTAAGGGTGACAACAGTATTTTAAAAACTTCTATACATCGAATCCTACCTAGATGTATATAACTAGATGTGTGTGATTATATTATAGGATGTTTGAAATCTATGTTTGCTTGACGTTTTTTTCATTATCTGTAACAGTGATAAATATTTTCTTTCAGATCAACTTTTAATAAATATTTTCTTTCAGATCAACTTTTAATAAATTGCATAGTTATATATAAGGGAACTGTCCAAATTGGTTGAAGCAACTTAATGTTACACCGAATGATCAGAGTTATTAAAATGGTGGGTGGCCTGTATGTGCTTAGATCCTTCTCAAAACAAATCACCTTGACAGTCTGAATAAAAATCTCACAAAATGATATTTATGTTCATCATGGTATTCACAGACATTTTAAAATTGAGAAACAACTCCAGATAATTACTGAAATTTTATTCTTTCAAAAATAAAACAGCCAAATATTATTAAATGTTCATCAAACTCAGTTATTGTTTGATTCCAACATTTGAAGAAACATGTGGAGATTTTAGATAGATAGGAAGATTTTTTTTTTCTTTTTCAGCTTTTTCTGCATCATTGAAAGGATAGCTGAATCCACTTTAGTAAGAGTCAAGTTTACATTTGACTTCATCAACTAATGTTTAGGTCAAACAAGCAACTACATGAAACTTATTACTCAATTTGATTCTGTAAGTGTTTAAATAGTAAAAGTGATCTGAATATGACTTTATCTCACTACAGTGACATATTCCTACCTATAAGAAATACTGACCAGTTTTATGAGTTTCTGTAATATGCATTTTTAAAAAATTTTTATGTTGTCACACAAGAAAAGATTATGGATGAAAATGTGACTGAAAAATGAAAATCATTTTTAGGGACCTACTCAACAATATGAATGTTTACATGCCTCCAAATGGATCTTTTTGCATTAAAAAAAAGTACCAATCAGTGAGAGCTGAGATTGTGGATTCTAAAACAAGACTGTCTAATTAAATTCCAGTCTACAACTTACTGCTGTGCATTTTTAGACAAGTTCAGTAACCATCTGTGATTTGGTTTTCTCATCTTTGAAATGGTTATAATAATAGTATCTCCTTCATAGGATGGTTACAAGGATTAAATAAGCTAATATATATAAAGAGCTTCGAACAGTGCTTGGCATATAGCAGCACTATATGAGTTCATTGTTTGAAAATATTCTTAACATTTTTTTCTGTATTTGAGGAAGAAATGCATAATCCTTGAATGGAAATATAATATTCTCATGTGTATTTGTTATGTGGACCAGAATAAGTGACCACTAGCAATATGGGATTTAGCTATAAATGTATTTCCTCTAAGTCAATAAAAACACAAGTCTGTGCTAAGAGACCTGGATAATTAAATTTAATGGTAAAATCCTAGTGAAGGTTTCCAAAATAAGCCTTAAGTAACCTTAAGTTTTATTTCCTAGGATTTCTATGTGATAGGTTTGGTTTGAAAATCTAATAATATAAACAAGTGCAAGGCTACATAGGAGAAAAAATCACAAATGGTTTTCAGTTTACAAAGTTCCACTCAAGGCATAAGGCCATTCCATAAATATTAGACTTGTATATATTTGTTTTCTTGTGACTTAATACATCAAATACACTTTCTTTTCCATCAACACCCTTCCATATCTAATAGTGCTTTATCACAGAATAGATGTCAGTCTGGCTGTAAAATCATTTGAACAATATTATCTTAATTTTGACTGATATGCATGTGTAAGACCTAATACCGAATAATGGATGAATCTCTCATAAAAGTTGAGGTCCTTTTAGGATTTGATTAGAGTTAAGCTATAAAATCTCTAGGTAGCAAATAGCATCCTAACAGTCAGAACCTAACAGACCCATCTTTAGCATGACCCACAACTTGATCTTAAGCCACTTCCTCTTCTGATTTCTATTCTCCAGCCATGCTGGTCACTCTTTAGTTTCTCAAACGAAGGAATTTTCTTCTTTCCACAGAGATTTAAAACAAATACCATTTCAATTGCCTGGAACTCTTTTCCTCTATCTTTTTACCTGCTCAACATGTCTCCACTGGGACATAATTTGTGTTGCCATTTGCTTTGCCCTTCAAAATAGATTGTCTTCTCATTACCTTGTCTTACGCTTTCCCATACCTTTTTATGTGTAGCATTAATTCAATCTTATAGTTTATCATTTCTTTCAAATTTTCTTCCCCAGCATATCCTAACTTTCATGGGGACCAAGACCTTTGTCTTTCTCATTTCTGCATGTCATTGAAATAACATTGATGCACTCATCTCAACAAACGTATATTGATATCTTAATCTTCTCTTCTAAGCTCTTGACTAAATTCAAAGTGTCTACTCAACAGTTCTACTTAACATGACTCATACTGAAGGCTTGACCTGCTCAATCCTATCTGGTTTATCCTCTACTCTCCCTGCCTCTTACAAAGGGTACCTCCATCTATCTATTGGTCAAACCAGTAACCATTCGGAAGCCACCTTTGATACCTCTCTTTTTCTCATCCTTCAATTCTAGACCATCACTAGATCTTGTCTTCTTTATTACCAAATACACATCTCTTCTCCTCCATACCTGCTACATGTATTATTCAGAGGCCTGCCAGGAAAGAGTAACCTGCTCAAAGTAAGTAATGTGAAGAGGGAGCTTAATAAAAACATATTTAAAAGATATAATTAGATTTGAGGAAAACAACAAAAAAATACTTCAAGATCTCAGGGCTAGGAGCAGCAGGAAGCTATAACAATTTAGGCTGAAGGGACAATGGAAGGGAAAAGTTCCTGGAAACTAGATAGGATATAGCCTGATGCTAAGAACTGTTTGAGATAAGGTGTTGCCTTTGATAGAGGGACTCGAAAAGTTGAAGCAAGGAGGAAGCAGGGGAAATAAATATCCCAACTCATTCTGCTTCCACTTTTCTTTCCCAGGCTGGTGTCTCCCACTAGCTTCAACACAATTAGAAGTTTAAGGACAAAAGAGCAGTTTTGACACCATTCATGATTGTCAGCATTTTGGAATCTGATTACCTTGACTACTGTAATTGTCTTCTAACTGAATTTCCAGCTTTCTTTCTCACCAAAAGCAGATGCATTCTGTACACAGCAGTCAGAGTTCCCTTCTTAGGATGGAATCTGTATTAAGTTCTTCCACTTAAAGTGTCTCAATTATTATTTATTTCTTTATGTTCAAAATTTCCTGTTTTAAAATTGTAAAACTTTTATTGCAAAAATAAATTTTCTTAATTTTATTCCTTACTAGACTGAACTCTGTGAAGGCAGTCATCATCTATGATACTCGCTGAGTCACCTATCACTGTGGCTAGAAAAAGTACTAAATAAGTATTGATGAAATAAATTTCAGAAGATAGATTTGTAGTTTTAAAAGCTTCCCAGGTAATTCCAATGGTCTAGATTTTTAAAAGGATTATTGGAATGATTAATCTTCAAATGCCCTAGATTATGAAAAAAAAAAAGAAGTAGGATAATTAATCCTAAATCACTGATTAATCCTAAATCAATTTTAAATCATGGAACCCAGTTATTGTATGTTAATTAAGAACTCAGCATGTGTTCGTAAAATGTGTTGCTTTGCCCAAGGCTGACTGCATCTTTCCCCACCAACCCAGGTTTTTAAATCCTTTTAAATATCAAGTTTAACCTTGATTAGGCTGACCAAGTATGTCTTCCTTTTTAAAGTCCAAACATGAATGACTTTATAGTGAACCTACTCACATCTAATCTTGCATTTGAGGAGAGGAAATATTTCCCAAGGAAGTGCTTTAATGCATTCTCATTATTGGATACTATAGAGGAACAAATTCTTTTCTACAAGTTAAACATTTACTATTTTGTGTATTTAGGCACTTCTATAGGAATGAGGCTATTTTCAATGAGTATTTTAATGTTAAATTGCTTTCTCTTTGGCTCAGAGGCCTTTGAGATTCTGCATACCTGGCTGTGATCTTTTTCTGTTTCATTTCTGATGAATTTTCTTTAATATCTTGTTTCTAGCTCATCTAGCTCATTTGAAATAAGGCCAATATTTTCTTGTCTGTATTCAGATGTTTATATACATTTGATGTGCATCTGCCTATTCTAGTACTGAAGCAATTCCATTTCTGTGACACATTCTTTTTTATTTTAACACCATTTTTGACAAAGAATTCTCCTATTTTAAAATCTACAATTTTATAGATATGTAATTAAATAATAATAAGTTACTCAGCTAAATACTATACCATTTGGGGGTATAAATAAATCTCATGATCTCTTAAGTATTTTTTATGCAATTTTTCAATGAATTGATATGACAATTAAGAATATGTATATGTATGTATGTAAAGACATTTATGTATATGGATAAAGATAAAAATGGCTATATATTTATTTCATTCCTTCATTTTAAAATAAAATGTCTTTATAATTTCTAACTTACTGAAAATGATTTGGTGAAAGCAAGTTGTTAGGGGAATTCCTCTTTATCACATAATTTTGAAAAGGCACTAGCTCTAACATCTGATCTCCACTATTTCCATGAGCAGGTTACGCTTCCTTGTGTTTGCTATGTATTAACATCCATCTTACGTTAATACAATCCTATGTATTAACATCCATCATATAATATTTGTATAATTGTTTCTGGCAAAGTTAAAGGTTACAAATCATAAGATAACTATAAAGCTGTAATAGCAGGTCTCAGTAAATTGATAGAAGCTGAGGTGTTTCTCAAGAGATTCTCCAATAAGTGAGCTCTATACTTAAATAAATGCCACCAAGATTTTCATAAAAAAATATGATTCCCAAATCTTGATTCCTAGTTATTCATTTCCTACCTTCTCTCAAATGCAGCTAATAAGAATTTCTGTTGATGTCCCCAATTATCTCACTGTCTGTATCCTAAAGGTTTCTAATCGAGTTGAAACACATCCATCTTGTTTTTTCAATATTATTGTATTTTCCCACAAAGGCAATGCAATGTCTTATGTCCTTTGCATCTTTCATAATTCCTGGCATAGTTCTAGATATGAATAAATACTCAATAATTATATACTTTTTTACTCCAGATATTTAGCAATCCAAACTGATTATTAAGCAATATTATACAGTTCATTTAGCAATGGTGGAGTTGAAAAACTAAATGCAAAACTCTGGCATTTTCTTAAAAAAAATTAAGAATCATTTACTTAGAAGAACTATTTTGCCAGATCTTTACTTGGTGTTAGTTGTGATCTGTATATCCTGATTGCTAATGGAAGTAATAAGATTACTACCGTGAGGTTTATTCTGTCAGTGAATTGGTACCAGTATCATGACTTCAAAAATAAATGAAAGTAGAATCCTGAAGGCGGGTGCAGCAGGGAAGTTTGGGCAAAAGATAAGCATTCAATCTTGTCGGGTGCAGGTAACAATGAAGGAGAAAGTCAATAGCCTCCAATAAAACACCAAAACTCTAAAACATGGTTTCCTACCTTTACTGTCACTTGTGTTATCATAGACTTGATTATAATTTTAAATGAATACATATTTATCAAGTATTACTAAATTATGAAACCATGCTAAAATTGTATGGAGCAAAATTTTTCCCCCCAAGTTTAGATCATTTTGGATCGAGAGATGTTTAAAGGTGCAATTGCTTTTATCTTTAACTTGACCTTGATAACGATTGAGTAGTAGAAATTGATGATCTGAAGACATATCTATCTACACAGTCTTTCATTGCAAAATCTGCTTTGCAGTCTTAGGTAATCTGCTGTGTTTTAAAATCAATCTAAATATTAGGTCCTGGGGGAAGATCAACATTTAGAATAAAATGCTAAAATATAGTGGCTATGTTAATACTTGATAATACTCACTTATCTACAAATCTTAAAAGGAAAAGGTTTTCCAACAATTATAAGATGTTATAGTGTTAATCTACATTGCAATAAGATATTTAAAGGCAATAGTAGAACTGTCAAGGGCCTGCTCTCAAGCTTGAGAGAAACCTACAAAGAAATGCTGACAGTTTCATTTTACGTGACATGGAAGCATTATTTTATCAAGAAAATATTTTATCTTTAGACTTTTGAGCATGTTTCGTTGCAGATTCTCAGGAACTTCTGCAGATACTTGTAGTATGTGGTGGTAGAAAATTACCTATGTAAAATACCCTGAGCTATCAAATTAAGGAAGTGATTTGAATAAGCAAGGTTTCCTCTGTTTTTTGTTTCCAGTTGCTTCTATCTGAAATCATAGCAAAGTCTGAAGCTTTGAATGAGAGGCAATCATGTTTGAAAATTGCAAACTCAGTGAAGAAATAAGAAGAGATTTAAAACTATATGCTTAATTATGTTTAGGTGCTTGTTAAACATAATTTAACCACTATGACTCCCTCTGGGATAACCACACCTTAAGCAATCTCATGGATTTTACTAAACAGTCTTGGTAAGAGCACTGCATTCCTCATTATGATATATTTCTAAAAATAAGAAAAGTCTTCCTGAGTCAGCAAAGGATTAGTATTACCGAAGCAGTCTGGAATTCTACAAGTTTGGGCATAAATAAGTCAAGACAACCTTTAACTTCACCTGTTATTTTGCCCCTCTCCCTTCTTCTCTCCTACTATATTTTATATTACAGTATTTCCTAAAGTACAGCAAGCTAATTACTAACAATTCACATGATGAGTTTGGACAAGACATGGGTAGATTTTATTACTTAAAATATGTAAATAGTTGCACATTTACTTTAACATGCATTATATAAAAAATAATCTAAGCATTAAAGTACCTTAAATATTATTGCTTTGGAATAAAGGGAATATATAGGTAATGCTATGGCAAAAAATGTGAAGGTGGAACATAGATGTCTAAAATTTGAAGACACTGACCATGGTGCTCATCACCCTCATTCTTCTCACAGATATGTGATCCCATTCTGAACCCAAGTAGAAAGCAGACCTATCATCCTTTGAAAGGTTCTAATATTTTCATAAAGATATGGTCAACCATTTCCAAATGATGCTATATCCCCAGGACTTTTACTGCATCATCGGGTCTGATGTCAACTGCTATGTGGGAGTAGAAAACAACTCTAGTGAAATATTTTGTCTTTTATTCTTTTATTGGTGGAAAAACTGTCACTTCTTTCTAAAGGATGTCTCTTTTCATATTTCATGTAGCTCTTCTTTTCTACCATTAGTCAAAAGTGCAAGAAAGAGGGATTTATTTTTTTATCATGTTAATTTACATCTATCCATTTCTCCTATCACCTGCTGGAACTCATGCAGAACTTGCAATGGCAATGGGAAAAGTTTCCCTCTCCCACGGCATGAGGCTATCTGCTTGGACAAGCTCCTGCATGAAGAACTTATAGGCTGTCTATCATCACCATAATGCCATGCAACAACTCTAGTGGAAAAAGCTATAAGGAACTGGGAACTTATAAAAGTCCACAGTTTCTAAAACCTAGGCTTTTGAAGTATTTCGATATACAAATCTGATACCAAGGCTTATTCTGAATCTTCTTTCTTATTTCTCTAGAGTATATGGCATCACCTATCTCCCTCTCAATTTCAAAAGCCTACTTTTCTTGATCTTGTGATGCTCTACCTTACTGGTTTCCTTTTCATTTTTTCAAAAATTACATTCTCTTTTGGTGATTCATCTGTATCTTACTGTTCCTATGCATGATTTTTGCACAAGGTAGCATAGTTGACCTATCTCTATTCTCTGTTACATACTCATTAGCATGTATTGAATATCAGCTCAACATTTGAGAAAAGAGTATGAAAATATTACCCAAATATAGCTCTTATCCACTGCGGAGTTTGCAAAACATAACATGTGACTAGTGTGATCTTTTCCACTAGCTTGGGGTACACGATCACATTCTATATTGTTTTCTGATTAATTATATATGTTCATGTGTATGCATGTTTAGTAGAGACTACAGTTATTGCGTATCTTGGTTAACTGCATTGCCAAACACCCAGGCGAAAGAGAGAGGAAAGAGTAGAAGAAGGGAAAGGAAAGGAGGGAAGGGGAGGGGAGGAGAGGAGAAGGAGAATTAAGGTTATTCTTTCTAATGCTGTCTCAGCATCAATGTTAGATTTCAGACTACAATGGCAGAGGTACTGTCACAAGCCCAGTCCCTACTTAGGTCAATGTGTGCTATTATATTTAAAATTAAAACTAATATTAGGCTAGGTGTGGTGGCTCACACCTGTAATCCCAGCACTTTGGGAAGCCGAGGAGGGCAGATCATGAGGTAAAGCGATCAAGATCATCCTGGCCAACATGGTGAAACCCTGTCTCTACTAAAAATACAAAAATTAGCTGGGCGTGGTGGCATGTACCTGTAGTCCCAGCTACTTGGGTGGCTGAGGCAGGAGAATTGCTTGAACCCTGGAGGTGGAGGTTGCAGTGAGCCGAGATGGCACCACTGCACTCCAGCCTGGCACGTGGCGACAGAGCAAGGCTCTGTCTCAAAAAAAAAAAAAAAAAAAAAAAAAAAAAAACAAAACTAATCACACTTTCTAAAGCATAACCACAAAGCAAGGTTTTCAGGGTTTTCTGTTTCTTTTCCAATATGAAAAGCCATGTTCTGTTTTTTAAGTGCAGGTAAACGCTTTTGACTTTGACTTCTCATATGATTATTTCTTCTCTAAGGAGCTAGTATACTATCCAATAAAGTGTGATTTAATTTGTGTGTTATAGTTAGTTAGAGAATTTCAGCAAGAGCTGGATCTAAAAAAAAATGGGTTAGGGTCTTCATTCATTCTCTCTGAAGAGGCTCAGAGACCACTATGCAAATACAAAAAAACTTCTGAATAACACAGAGGATTGGTAGAGGCAAACCACGTCAGCCTGACAGATTCTATTAGCTTCTCCTATGAGATAATGCAAGCCATTCAATTGTTGAGGGAAAAAAAAAATCAAATAATTTCTGTTGCAGTATA
Source organism: Sapajus apella (assembly GCF_009761245.1). NCBI lineage: Eukaryota > Metazoa > Chordata > Mammalia > Primates > Cebidae > Sapajus > Sapajus apella. The sequence goes on from NW_022436958.1 coordinate 9,798,346, forward strand.
ATGACTCCTGTTTGCTTAGTATCTCCTAGAATCTTCTTTTGAAAAAAACAAGTCCCATTTACTGGGTACGCTATTTGAATAATTTCGACATTTAGTAAAGAATGCTAGTCTAATAGGGGAAGTATTGTTATTTCAACCTCGTGTCCCAGAGATTCCTTCCACTGAGACAACAAACTTTGATTGGGAAAATATTTCACAGACAAATGCTATGATAAACCAAGAAAGCAAATAATAGATAAACTGCTGGATTGTAAATTTAAGATGAATTAGGGGATGAAGATGGGAGGTGAAAGAAGAACAAGTTTTGGGGAGAAGCAGAATGAGCTCTGCATCTTGGCAGGAGGGTAGAGCCTGTGGTAAGATATTGCCAGTTGAGGATCTCCAGTCACAGAGGAGCCCGGGTGATTTTAGGGACAGGAATGTCTAATTATTCAGCCTTAACTGGTTTACAGTTCTCTCACATAAACTCCCCCTGCAGTCCTCATTCTTAAAGAAAAGGCTTCTAAGCCAGCAGTTGGTGTCAACAGAATTTGGAAGAATAACTCAGTTTGGGTAGTCCCTAAGGCAAAGCCCATCTGGAAAAATAACTTATGTCCAGGTAGTTACTTTATTTTTAGATAAATAAATTCTGATTCTAAGAAGCAGAGAAAATGTAAAAAGGAGAAAAGAAAACGAAATAAGACTGAATCATTGAGATCTCCACTGTATACACCAGGGCCTTCATTCTTTCATGGTCTCACAGAAATGTGCAGGATGGCACCGAAAACAGGAGCCTGGAGCACTCTGCCCACAGGTTCCTGTTTCCCTTTAGTTGAGGGTCATCCTAGAGATGTTAGGTCTTCTCTATTTATGGATGACACTTGTGTCCAGGTCGTGAGCTCCCACATTACCAAAGACTTTGTGACAGAATACAGAAAAACACAGCAGGTGCCTGAGATAGGAGGATCTTAGGTTTAGGGTGAAGTTGAATGGTCTACTACTCAGTGACTAAAATCTGATGTGGGCTTAGGACATGTAATGTGAACCACAAAGGTAAGCTAGAAAAAGTAGTCATTATTGTGTGACACAATATGGAATAAAAGACTAGGTATCAGGTGATGAAATGAATTAGTTCAGCAAAGTCCAAAGCTCAAAGCCAGATATATCTAGAGGAATGAGAACAACCCCACAATCCCCTAAGGTCTACGAAGAGTTTCAGTGAAATACTGGGTCTTCCCTCCATGTCCGGAATGGTGAATCATTGGAAATAATATTTCCTAGGTGCCATTCAGGTAAAAATTCAGAGGAAACCTCTTTTCAGACAACTCACACTTGAAAAAAAAGCAGTCTTCCCTGTTTGAAACAGAAGAAAAGGTGATTTAGAACAATGATGTTACTAAATTTAATACATCTCACTGATAAACCTGAGTTCTAAGACCTTTTTCTGACTCTCCTGTTACAGGACTGCCACTTCATAACTCATGAAGACACAGTATACGCAGTTCACACCTGATAGTTACTGTCTTTCTTAAATAATAATAAATAGCTATTATTGTGCATTTTACGAAGTGCTGTCACTCTCCTAAGTGTCTTGAATCAGTTAACTTCTCCCAATACTCCTGAGGTTGGTACTATTGTAACCACCCCATGGATACTTCCTGTCACCGCACAAATAAAGACCTTGGCATAGCAGTAAAGAGTTTAATCAACACAGGAGATGGAGTAATTACTCAAATCAATCTCATCAAAAGCTCATAGGTTAGGGATTTTTCAAAGATTGGGGAAAGGGGTGGGGGGTGACTACGAAATGGGTGCTTTCTGCTGACTGGTTAGGGTAGAGATGAAATCATAGGGGGTCAAATCTGTCCTCTTGAGCTGAGTCACTACTGGAGCCATCGGTGTTAAACATGCAATAAACCAGAAGAGATATCTCAAAAGTCCAACCTACAATAGTGGCTATCTGCAGGAATTATTAGGGAAGTTTCATATTTTGTGACCATACACCTTAGCAGAATTCATGCTCTCCCCTAGCTTAGTAGTGTCTCATTAGCTTTATAAAAGATGTTGAGTTTGGGGAAAGGGTTATTGTTACTTAAACTATAGCCTAAGTATCTTCCAAAGTTAATGCCACCTAAGCCCAGAAATAATTAAGGCAGCTTGAAAGCTAAAGGCAAGAGTTGTGGTTGGTTAGGCTGGACCTCCCCCACTGCCATAATTTGCTCACTGATAGAATTTTTGTGAAGGGAGTTTCACTATTATTATTCCCAGTTTTTTTAGATACACGAATTAAGGCCAATGAGGTTAAGAGACTTTCCTAAATTCTCCAGCTAGTAAGTGGCAAAGCTGAGATTCAGTCCTAAATTTGGGGCTATAGTCAAGCCTGTAAAACACAGCACATTATGACACTTGAGAAATCTCAGACACAAAGTTCTTAGAAATCAAGATCCAGAGTACTGTCTACAGTGTTAGCCTATTATAGGATTACTATGCTTTTTAAAGTAATACCTTCAAAATTTTTGTTTCCTAGTCATAATATTCACCTTTAAAATGATCTACTATATTCCAACAGATATATATGCAAAATCTACTTTATTTTATATTTTATTCATTTTTAAAAAATTTAACAATACAAAAAATTAGGTCAGGCACCTTTGTTAATTAGCTCTATTTCATTAAAATCATGACCTCTAGTTGAAAATGCCTTCACTCCTATGTGTTAAATTTATATGGATGGCCAATAAACAGTCCCTAATTAGTCACATGTGTATTCAGATGTGGGCTCATGTGTTATAAACTAACACTGAAGTGTATAAGGAACTGTCAGTCAGATCAAAAGTCAACTGAAAATCATCCCGTTTGCAAAGCTGAGAGCCTGTCACAATTAGTTAGTCATAAATGTTTAAAACAGCAACCAAACTTTTATTCTAATTGAGCATGAGTTGAAACGCTACCCACTTTGATGTAGTTGTTTTTATCATTTGTATATAGCTAAAAAAAACTACTATTATGCCTTTTAAAAAAATTCACTGTTGGAGTGGGAGACATTACTTGGTTCTGAAAATATACAGGTAGATCAATCTATAATTGTAGAGCTTCTTTGTACAGTTTCCAGTGAGACCTATAATCTTTCACATGCAAGTGTTCAAAGTAAGATTCTTTCCTCATTTTTCTCTATTTGATCTTTTTCTCTACAGATCTGTGATTCAAGACATAAGGAACACATCTTTGTAATGATATTTTGAGGGCCATAATTTAAAGTATAGTATTCGTCTTACCCTAGTTTTTCAACTGTGGGTAGAGGGACATATAATTATAGATTTTTAATTAATATTTCACAATTTATTCTTAAAATTCAGTTGTATTAAGGATAAAAATGGTACCCTTAATGGAGATGGAGACTGAGAAATGAAGTAACTATGGTTAACTAATGGTATGGAGACTGAGTAACTTAATGCTATGGAGACTGAGAAATGAAGTAACCATGAAGCATCCTATAGAAATGTCTCTGTCCGTATGGCAGTGATCTCAAAGTACCAGTCCTGTACATATTTCTATTTGGTTAATTTAGAATTTTCATCTAAGTCCCAAATTCAGGACAATTATCTTATAATTTTATCTCCAACAATATTATTACTAATGCTGGCTTATGCTCGAAAGACTCCCTAGATTATCCCCAGAACCATAAAATGGGTGTCCTGCATTTTACTCTTCATGTTATAAAATCCCAAATGATTTATTATTTTTGTTCAAAAAATCTATTACTATTTAAAGGTATTTAGATAATAAGAAAGGAAATGTATATTTACCTGTGAGGTTACCATTTCTCATTCTCTTTTCTTTTTTGTGTAAATCTGGATTTTCATCTACTCTCGTTTTTCTTAGTCTGAAGAGCTTTACTGTTTCTTCTAGGGCTGATGATGAATTCCCTCAGGCACTGTATGTCAGAAAAATAAAATATATTTTGCCTGCATTTTTGGAAAATGTATTTTGCCAGCTATAGAATTTTGAATTGACAATTTTTGTCAAAACACAAAGTCAGTTTCAGACAAGAAATCTAACATCACTTTTTAAAAATCTTTGTTTCTTTGAACATACCATATTCCTTTCCTCCTAATTTTTTAAGGGTTGCTCCTAATACAGGTTTTGAGAAATTTTATCATGATATACCTTAGTATAGTTTTTACTTATTATGGGATTTTTGAGCTTCTTGAATTTGTGAGTTTATAATTTTCATTAAGTCTGGAAAGTTTTGGGTGTGATTTCCTCAAATACATTTTCTTCAGTAACAACAATTACTCCTATATTAGGGTCACCTGAAATTGTTCTACTTCTCACTAATAATCCTTTTACATTTTCAAATTCCCCCTTTTCTCCCAATGTTTCATTTTAGATAGTTTTTTGTTGTTGTTGTTGCTAACTCTTCAAGTTTATTAGTTTCTTCTCCTGCAATGTTTAGTCTTTTTAATCCCACCCAGTGTTTTTTGTTTGTTTGCTTGGTCTTGTTTTTCATATCAGACATTGTAGTTTCACCATTAGAGTTTTATTCTGGATTTTTTTTTTCTCTGCTCTATATAACTCTTTGAACATATTGAATAGAGTTGTTATGACTGGTTTTTTGTTCCCTTGCTTGTTTTGTAATAATTGTTTTAATGTCATGCCTATTAATTATTTTTACTTGCGTTCATTATTGGTCAGTTTCAATGGATTGATAATTTTCCTCATTATAGGGCACATTTTCTTCCCTTTTTGCATGCTTGTCAATCTTTCATGCAATGCCAAATATTGTGACTTTTATCTCTGGATGCTACCTATTCTTCATTCTTCTAAATCCTGAGCTTTGTTCTGGGATGCAATTTAATTACTTGGAAATAATATGAATCTTGCTGTATAACTTTATTATCTGTTAGGTCCACAACAGCGTTCACTTAGGAATAATTATTCCTCAGTACTGAAGCAAGACATTCCTGAGGACGTTGTCCAGTGCTTTCTGGTATATTTTGTAGGAGCAAGCATTGTTTCTGGCCCTGTGTACACACCAGGTGCTGTTTCCTGTAATCCTTTTGAATGATTCTCCAGCCTTCAGTAGTTTCCCACATGCATTTGCTGATTGGTACACTGATGAATATTGAAGGAAGACTCTGCATGTGCGCAGGGTTCTCCTGTGCAGCTTTCTCCTTCAGGCATTCTGTCCCAGGAATTCTAACGGCCTTGGTTTCTGTGGGCTCCCAGCTCTATCTCCTCAATGGAGCAATTTCTCTGGGCTCCATCGCAGTTCCCTCTCCTCATGCTGTGGCCAGGAAACCACTGAGGCAGTAACCTAGGGGCAAACTTAGGGCTCGCCCTATTTGTTTTCTACCTCTCAGGTATTCATAATCTGATATCACCTTCATAACTTGATATCCAAAGTCTTGAGAGCTACTCTTTATTTTTTTTTATTTTTATTATTTTTATTATTATTTTTTTTTGAGACGGAGTTTCACTCTTGTTACCCAGGCTGGAGTGCAATGGCGCAATCTCGGCTCATCGCAACCTCCGCCTCCTGGGTTCAGGCAATTCTCCCGCCTCAGCCTCCTGATTAGCTGGGACTACAGGCACGCGCCACCATGCCCAGCTAATTTTTTTGTAGCTTTAGT
>NW_022436958.1:9804057-9816012 GCF_009761245.1 Sapajus apella
CGCAACCTCCGCCTCCTGGGTTCAGGCAATTCTCCCGCCTCAGCCTCCTGATTAGCTGGGACTACAGGCACGCGCCACCATGCCCAGCTAATTTTTTGTAGTTTTAGTAGAGACGGGGTTTCACCATGTTGACCAGGATGGCCTTGATCTCTTGACCTCATGATCCACCCGCCTCGGCCTCCCAAAGTACTGGGATTACAGGCTTGAGCCACCGCGCCCGGCCTATTTTGTTGTTGTTGCTATCAGTATGTTTTCGGTGGGAGCTAAACTCAGTTCCTGTTACTCTATCACTCCATCTTGACTAGAATAATTCTTTTTTTTTTTTCTTTTTGAGGATGAAAAACATAGAAATGTATTGAGCACTCACTATGTCTTAGACACTAATTTAAATTATTTACAGATATTACAACTTAATACTAACCCAATGAATCCATAAAATATCTCCTGAAGTAAGTATTATTGCTCCCTACTGGCAGACATTGTTGATTACCTGTCCAATAGCATTACTATCTTTTTCATTGATAACAAAATCTCAGATTAGTTCCCAGGACATTTTGTCCCTGATGTAAAAGTTTACAGAAAGGACATCTACTCCTGCTTAAATTTGTACCTTCACTCTTCTCCTAGAATCTGTACAGCACATGGTTTAGAATCTTAGTAAAGACAGGAGAATTCCTTTTAGGACTTTTTTTTTTTAAGATGAAATATAATTTCTAAGAAATTGAAATGGAAATGGCTTTTAAGGATCTTTAAATTAGTCTTTAACAGTAGTCTCATCGAAAACCATTTCAATGGTTTCTTAAGAATTGTCTGTGAATAGCATATCCAAGTTGCTTTCCTGTTTCCTGACATACGTAATCAATTATTGCCTTGCTCTATTTTTTGTCTCTAAAAATGTTTAATAAAACAATACTTGTTATCAAAAGATGATGTATTGAGGGATCACAAAATATTAAAAAGTATTTAGAGAAGGTACTACTTTAAATCTATAAAATCTACTCCCAGCTAATCCCATAGATGGTTAATGTAATTTATAATTATACAATGTTTAAAAGAATAGAAGATTATACATTGAACCTTAAATGACATCAACATCTATTAAATAATAAAAGTGGAGAAACAGAGGCAGTAAGAAAATTATGAGAAAGTACATCTGTTTATGGTGCAGGATATATTTCTGGTTTCTTCTTTGAAATACATCTATTACAAAGACATCTAGAATAGACACAGAGCATTTCAAGGAAAAAAAATACTGTGAAAAAAATACAATAAAAGGATAATTTTTATGACAATTAAACTTATGGATAATGATTCAACCAAAGCCTTAAGGTCAAAAAATGTTAAATAATAGTTTAAGAGTGTTAGCCACCAAAGTTTTTCTCTAATTTAAGTTCCCAGCATAAACATTTTTGTTGAAAGCTTTAATACTAGGATTATATGGGTTGTATTTAAGTAAAATACACAGAGAAAACAATACATAATTCATGAAAGGAATTCATAACTGCAATTAAAATGACCCCTAAAAGAAATTGTATTTTTAGAAGTCAAATTTTAGGCAGGCACAGCACAGTCTTACTGCATTTGGGATTAAACTGAAAGACTATAAGCCTATGAAGTAATATAGAGGCAAACAATAAGATGAGAAAAACAAATAAGCTACTCATGGATTTTTTTTTATTATAAATCTGTGATATTTATAAATGTTGGCCTCTAGGCCTCTCCATCTATACAATGGCACACAGTGATCTAGAGTGGGTTGTAGGTGACCACATTATTCTACTTTCCTCCAAATTCCAAAGGTGGTTGCATTATCTAAGCAAGACAAATCAATATTTCTCTAGAATATTTAATTTTAGTGTCACTAGAAGAGAGAGATTCTCTTGTGTCTCTCAACACCAAACTAGGATATATGTAGGGATGCCTGCCCTTTTCTACTCTGCAAGTAGGTGATGGCTAATCTTCCTGTAGAAAGGATGAAATAATGAAGTAACAAACAAAATGAAAATGGAGAAAGGAAAGAGAAGAAGAAAAATATTGGAAGATAAATAATTTTAGCACCATTGGATCTCTGGTTCCTGGTTTTGAGATTCTCAAGGTTTTCCCTGGTCTTCCCAGCGTTTTCTTTGATTTGGGGAGCTGCCTCATCATTCCTACTTTATACAAGCAATTATTATTCATTCCTACTTTATTTGACTTAAATTGGTCTAGTATAAGTTGAAGTTCCACTACTTAAACTGAAAGAATTCTGGGCAAGGGAAAGCGTTAGCTGAATTTACTCTTTTGTGATGCAATAGCATGAAAGTTTCTACTTTACATTTAGGAGTTAGAGTTTAATACTAAGCTGTGCATAAAATCATATGATGGACCAAGTCATTTCCAAGTGCCTAAGTTTATGCCGGGTGTGGTGGCACATGCCTGTAATCCCATCACTTTGGGAGGCCAAGGCTGGCAGATCATGAGATCAGGAGTTGAAGACCAGCCTGGCCATAATGGTGAAACCCTGTCTCTCCTAAAAAATTCAAAAATTAGCCAGGCATGGTGGCACATGCCTGTAGTTCCAGCTACTCAGGAGGCTAAGGAAGGAGAATCGCTGGAACCCGGGAGACAGAGGTTGCAGTAAACTGAGATCATGCCATTGCACTCCAGCCTGGGGACAGAGTGAGACTCCATCTCAAAAAATAAATAAATAAATAAATAAATAAATAACCTACTCATTTACTTTTATATATTCCTCTAATTCTAATATTTAGTGAAATACAAAAATTTGAAAAATTAAGGGAGCTAAGACCTAAGAAATTTTTTTTTTTTAAAAAAAGAGTCACAGAAAACTGTGTGTTATCATTGTAGAGTGAGATGGTTAGGATCAAGGACATACTTTTTGTGAAGATGATGAACTTAATTGCCTTAGTCTCCTACATACACTGGCCAATTCTAATGCCAGGGAGAGACCCTATGAATCCATTTACATGGTCAAGGATTCAAACATTTTTCAGAATTAAGATATTTCATCCTCATTATAATTAGTTAAAATTACCTGCATTTAGCCCTTTTTTTTTTTTCATATAGCTCCTTTTATGTGGGCTGGTGTCAGAATGGCCACAGAACCATTGACATTTTTGGAATATCACTAAGGATAAGTTGTGTCCCAGTTACATCTGTTTGGGGTTTATTGGGTGTATTGCTGTGACTTATAGCCACTTTTATGTTCAGTTACATTATTGCTAGCTCTCTTACTATCAGAATGCCCTCACAGGATATTTCTGCCATCCACCTTGTCAACACTCTCAGTAGCATGTTGTGGAAGAGGAGGACCCGAGATTGTATTGCAACCTGAATGTATCCTGCAACACTGACCACCAGAGGCATAGAAGCGGTGGAGAGAAAATAGGTTTGAAATGCCTGGAGCCAAAAGGTGCTCAGTGGGAAACAAATGACAACAATCCTAAAATCACATATAAAATAACAATAAGTTGTAAGGCTCAAACTGAATTATACAATTATTATTAAAAATCTATTTTTATCAACCATTCTTGAGGAAAGACCTAATTATCTTTTGATAATGGTATAGAACATATACAATATTAACAAATTTGAATAGTTATTTTGTTTCACTGGATTTTGTGGGTTTGTTTCATGGGTCGGGTTTTTGTTTTCTAATTTGTAATATGTTAGAGATTCTTTTCTCATTCCAGATAACTGTTTACTTTCATAACTAATTTTAATTTATAATTGGCATTCTGATCCATAAAGATTTCTCCAAATAATGTAATCTTCGGGCCCCACAAAACCTAGATTTTTTGCAGTCTGCACCAAAGTGGTGTGAGGCTGGCTGTGGTTCATGTGGACGCTGAACAAGAGAACAATGGGCATACTTAAACGTGGGTAAAAACTTGTGAGTGAAAACAGCAACAACAACAACAACAACAACAAAACAACTATTGTAAAAAGCATCTTTGAGGCCAGTCGGGGTCTGTACGTCTAGTGACAGGCAGTGGCATTGTAAGCCAGAATGAGTAATGCCAGCGAGAACAACCAATGCAGAGAGTTGACCAGAGATCCAGAGATGCTTCCCTTCCCCTTGTTTTCTCAAACAGCAAAAGCTCCAGGTTCTTTTGTGACCTAACTTTAAAGAAACAACTGCCCCCAAAATAAGAATACTGTGAGATTTGTCACTGTCTCTGGACTTAGGGTATCAGTAAAGGATTTGATTTAGAAAGATAGAGAATAGTTGGGAAAAAAAAGAGAAGAAGAAGAAAATGCTAAAATAGAAAAGAGACTGCCCAACTCTGTTACAAATGTTTTAATTAAAAAAATTGAACACAAAATATCAATAAGAAATTCATACTTGTTAAAAGAGAACTAAAGAGGCAACCTTGGGAACTTTGAAATAATGTTACATATTTCTCACTTTTATCCAACTAGTCATACAATATGAGTTCAATGACAGTTGCCTTTTTTCCTATAGTATAAAATATCTTCCAAGCGATTTCTGTAATTAGTCTAATCACCCATTTTAAAAATTATTTGACTCTTAAATATAAGACATATAACTTACATATAATATAAAATATACATACGTATTTTAAGTTCAGATGGTCACTATTTACAAATTTCACTCATGATAATTTTTTATCTTCTAGCATAATACAATCAACTCCTCTTTAAATAAACCAGATATTTGAAAATTGGGTTTATAATACAGGTATATAAAATATAGACACAAGCAGAAGTTTTTCTGCACATTTAACATAAAAACATTACCACATAGAGTCATACATAGGTGATTTAATCACATCTCAGAAACATTATTTCAAGGTGGCTCTTGTATTTTTGGGCTTCATTAAAAATGAAATTATATGTAACATATGAATTATGCTCCATAGTAATGATAAATTCTTTCTAAAGTAAAGTTAGTTCTATATTAAATAATTACATTTAAATGTCAGCATGTCAGCATGTGCTCTGGGGTAGTTAACTCTAAAAATCATATATAATGGTTAAGAGAAGACCAAAGGCTGTGATCACGACTTTGGATTGTGTATTATTTTATCTCTCTATGCCTTGCTTTGATTTTACGTAAAAGGGGGCTCTATAAATATTAGATATGGTAATGTATGTAACTCTTCATGCATATTAATATCTCATTAAATGTTATTTTCTCTTACTTATCCTATTACTATGTATTAGAGTAGTTCCTAGGGAATATGGTAGTTGGTAGAGAGTGAGAAGAGATGGTTGAAATGGAAATAGAAATGTTATTGCAAAACTTTGTTTCTAATTTTTTTATATACTGAAGCTTTTCACAGTAATTTACTAATTTTACTGGAACTATATTTGAGAATCTCTCATTCTGGTCTAATCTTGCTTCACCTGTGAGGTTCCCAGTTCTCATTTAAACTATCTGTCATGACAGAGACAAATAAACAAATTCTCTTAACCTCCCGCTCAAGCCACATTCTCACCATCAGTTGAAGTGCATCATAGGACTTAACCTTAAATGTCCTTTCTTAATCTTTCAATTGGCATATATAATATAACAAAAAAGTAACTCCCAAGAGGCGCCCAAACATGTTCCAAGGACAATGGGTCAGTGTTAGAAGAGACGGGAAATTTTGAATCCTGTATGGGTTTGGGTATTGGTCACTCAGATTGTCCTCTGGCTCCATTGGCCTCGTGCCTGGCTCCCAGGGAAGTGGGGGGAAGATTGCAAAGACTGACTAAAAGCTGAAAGAGCTCTTTCATTAGAATCTCGGAAAGATTTTGGAGGCCCAAGGCGATAGTACTTTGCAACCTCTGTCCTACTGAGATTAGGAGAACAGGGGTGAGTAGAAGGGTGGGGTACTTTTCCATTTTCAGGGTTTCTATTGAGCATGAAAATGTCACAGTGTCTGAAAAGTGAATCAGCTGACAACTGGAATGAAGAAAAATTGGGAATAGTATTTCACTTTGGTCAGTCTTAGAAATTTCTTTGCAGCGTCGATAATTTGAAATAAAATGGAGAGCATAGTTGGCAGATTAGAATGGCAGACCTTACAATGGTTTGGGTATCATGGGAAAGATCCAGACTGGGAGAAAAGGGGAATGACAGTAGCTGAGAGGACAACTTCCTTAGCACAGTAAGGCAATCCTGGACCCGTTTTGGAAGGACACTATGTTATATAAAATCTGAGTTCCACTAAAGGGCCCAGCAACTTGAACTATGTATGTACTATGAAAAAAAGAGGAAGATATCATGAATATTCAAAAGCAAAACTTTAGTAGACTTGCAGAGACTGGAGGGTGTTACAAGGGTACTGGGTCACTGCTAACTGTAAAGACTTCAAATCAGTCATCTTCATAGTAGAGCTTCCCAGTTTAAATTAGTGTCTACATTCTGAAGAACTTCTTATTTCTATCCCACCACTAAACAGTTTCTCTTACACAGTAGCTTAAAATTTGTTACGAGCTCAGTCTTCTTATCAGACAAATTGGGGTTTGAATCTTAGACCTTGGGCTAAGCACTTCACTTCAGTAAGCATCTATTTTTTCTTCTCTACAGATAAAATAAGATCAAATGAGGGAGAGTACATAGTAAGTACTCAATGTCAATTAAAATAATTTTCTATCATTACTTTATAACTATACCTATGTTTAACCTGTATTTCACTGGATCATTTATAATCCTTCTGTATTGTGATCTTTCCACTGGTTTCTTATTCATGAGTGACAAAATGATCATATCTATCTATCTATAGATAGATAGATATATTCATTTTATACCTTTAAGAGAGATTCTGATTGATCTGAGTAATCTTTTTTAAGACTCAGTGACTTGTTTCTGAATCTGTTGGGTCATTTTCCTAAATTCATGTAATTAGATATAGGAGTGATTAAGTGGATATATTTATATATTATCATGGCTTACCTTGATGGTCAGAAAAACAGCCAAATAGCACATATTTACTAGGTCCTTACTTTGTATTAAGCAACATATTAAATTCAAAAGATTTAGCTCTGATCATTAAATATAGAGTTTCATTCTCTAGACTCCCAGAACTAGGTGGAAGACTTTATTTTTTAAATTTTTTTTTATGATAAAGTCTTACTTTATGTCAGCCAGGTTGGAGTGCAGTGGTGTGATCATAGCTCACTGCAGCCTTGAACTCCTGAGCTCAAGTGAACCTCCCGTCTCAGCCTCCCAAAGTATTGGGATTACAGGTGTGAGTCACTGCACCTGGCCTTGAAGAAATGTTTTTATTGACTACAGCTTCCATAGGTCAGGTGGGGAAACATATATAAAAGTCATTTTTAGTGTTGTTATTTTGATCTTATAACTCCCAGGCATGCATGGCCTGGGAAAACATGGGTTTCACTTTACAAGACTGAGGAAGAGAGAATTTTAAAGAAAGAAAGCCTATGCTTGGAAGATCAAGACAGGAACACAGAAAGACCTGGTTAAAACTTTTGCAGGAATGGGAACTTGTACCAAATAAGGCAGATGACTTGTGGCTTACAGAAATCCTGTGATGAAATTGATATTTATGATAAGATAAAGCTGCAGAATTGTGCTACTACTCTGATGAATATAACAAGTTAAAATAGCTTTAGCGTCCAAGAAATAAGAAAGGGAATGTGTTTTGTTTTTGCTCCATCTTTCCTGCCTCTCAGGTAACCAGGGCCATTCTACAACTTTCAGTTCACCAGAATTAACCAGTGGAATTCACCATCCAGCCCTCCCAGTAACTCATGCTCTCCACTCTCCCATTCATCTACTCTCCTCTGAAATATGATCCAAAGCAGGAACATTATTTAACTTTTAGTTTGGAAATGATCTATAGACTTATTCCATTATAATGAGAATGATGAGTAAGAGTTTAAAGGATTATTCTAAACTGGTACTGAATTTAAAGAGAAGAAAATAAATTATTCGAAGGAATGAAACCTTAATGGCATGATATTCTGAAAGGGGTAGTGTGGAGGTTGAGAGATATTTATAGTGTTGCATGGATCTTACATGTGGCACTTAAATCACAAGTAGGCCTTGGTCATTCTCCAGTGTGTGAGAATGGTTCTTAGTTCTTAGTTTATTTAAGCATTGCACATTAGGCAGGAATATTTCCCATTAGCTAGACCGTGCGTTTTGGATGGCAAAGCTATAGCCATACCACCCTAAAGAGCAAAATTCAAGAACAAAGTTTGCATGCACTCTAAAAGTATTTGCCAGATAATTAGAAAATTATCAGTTCCACTGCTTCAAACACCTCCTATATAATACACAGTTAAGTGATTATCTTGGAGCTTATTTTGGAGTATTATTACCTTTGAGAAAGCATTGTTATTGGGCACTTTTTTTCATGAGACATTAATGCATATAATTAAAAACATACAATTTACAATTCAACCTCTCTGCAGGACATCTATGAAACCATGTATGGGTTGTTTTTTCTTGTCCTTCTAGGTGTTGCTGACTGCGGGTTCAGAGTAATGAGATGAAAGTTATTTTTAGGCTGGCGTAAGTGTTTTGGTTGCTCTAAACTAAAAACCCTTATTTAGAGTTTGTATACACTTCTACGGTACATTGTGTTTTACACAAAGCTAATTGCTTTCCTTAGTTTTGCCATTATCCATTTTTTTTTTCCTAATAAGCCTTTTCCCACTAAAGAAATGAAAATGGAGTAGATTTATATTGCTGGTTGGATAAAAACCAAATGTTCAAAAAAAGCAATATATTAAAAACATTTTCCCACCACTGCCACCCCAGTTTAAAGGGATTTTATGTCTTCATCTATTTTGAAAATAAGAGAGAAAATATATGTGTTTTCTATATGCTCATATAACCAATGAGGTGACCCAAATGATCTTTGCCTGCATAATTTCAAAGATAGTGGATGAGAAAAATTTTAGCATAAGTCTTCTGCTCACAAGTATTCAAATATTCAAAATAATTCTTAGGTATTCTTATTAAGCAATTACTTATGCCCTCATCTCTGTTGGTTGCTGAAGAAAGTAACATTAACGCCTCATGAACATTCTACTTAGGAGCTTACTCTCTAAAATAGTAAAATGAGAGGCCATTGGTTCAATAGTTGCTTGAAGTCTTGCCATCAAGTTTCAAGCCCAATTTATCCTGACAAATGAATAATAAGTTGATTATAAAACTCAAACCACTGTCCCCAGGCCATTGAACACTTGATAGTATATGGAGCTGTGGTTCTAAATAGCTAATTCAGGATATGATTGTACTACCTTTCAAATCTGAATATGTTGTGATGGATTTGAACATCAAGCTTTCATATTGGGTCATAAGAGGATGAGGACTATCTCAGCCATAGGGCAGGAACATAAATTTCTATCGGACTGAGTTCAAGCACTTTCGGGTGAGTTGAGGAGTCAAGCACAGGCAATCAAGGTTATCCCTGAAAGTGTGTGCATGTGGGAAGAGGGGTGCAAACAAGATGAAAGGAGGATTAAGAAATGTGTTCCTGCTGCTCAACATCATCCCTTCATCAATCTCCTGGTACTCATTCGAATATTTTGAAAGATTATTCACTATGTGTTTTAGGAGTTTTATCTTAAGTTTGTAACCTCAAAATGATGAGCCAGATGTCAGTGAGGCTGAGCCTGGACAGAGGAAGAGTAGCCAGAGTGGCCTTTGCAAGCATATGCCCTTCTCATCTCTTCCTCTCGATGGCTGCTACACTGCCATGACCACGTAACTCCATGCTGCCATTTCCTCCTGTCCCAGGCTCTTATCAGGTACTTTGTCACGGTCTCTGTCTCAGTCTGAACCTCAGGTAGTCCCAGGAGAGCCTGGGGTAATGACTAAGCTGGGTCAGTCTACCCACCTATGCTCCAAGACCAGCTGTGCATTGCCTGCCAAAGTATCTTTACACCTCCAGTGGAAGAAAACAAGATTCTGTTTCTTGTCATCCCATCTCAGCCTTATCTGAAATGCAGCAAAGCTCCTGTATTTAAATTATTAAAGAAAGGGAAGAGGCAGAGGCTCAAGGAAATTAGGAGAAAGTGTCTTTGAAGGCCATTAGGGAAAGTAGGTCTCCGCCTGCTTTACTATCTTTATAAAAAATATTTTAAAGAATATAAGAGTGTTCCATAAACATAGTGATCAAGGACAAATAAGAAAACTAGCTGCGTGAGAGCTCTAGTGCTTCAGTCTTTTTACTCTTCCACACACTCTTCTTTCTGAAGTTAATATGTACTATTTTCTTCAATTAAAAACATATTTATTCAAATATCTAATAAGGGCAGGCACCAGAATAGTCCACTTACTTGCTCTTTACATGTAGTAGTCCCTCCTTATCCAAGAGGAGTATATTCTAAGACCTCAGAGTAGATGCCCGAATTTAGTGGGTTACTAGAAAACACTACATTTACTGTGTGTTTGTCCTATGCATCCATATCTATGATAAAGATATCTATTTACTTTATAAATTAGGCACAATAAGAGATTAACAATAATAACTAATAATAAAATAGAATATTTATATCAATATACTGTAAATAAAAAAAGTAAAATAAATGTTACCCTAACTCAGCCATCAAGATACCATTAAGATCAGCCTGATCACAGAGTCACTAAGTGACTAAGGGGTTAGGACCATAGACAGTTTGAATACATTGGATAGGAGGATGATTCACATCCTAGGCAGGACAGCGTGAGATAGTATGAGATTTTATTATACTATTCAGGACAGTGTGCAATTTAAAACTTATGAACTGTTTATTTCTAAGATTTTCTATTTAATATTTTCAGGCATTGGTTGGCTGTGGGTAACTAGAACCATGGAAAGAGAAACTGCTGATAAGGGTGGAATACTGTATTTAGGGCACTGATCTTATTTCTTAAAATTGTCATCAGTGGAAGAGAGTAGAAGAGAGTCTTGAGGGAAAAAGTTTTCATTTGATATTATTGAAGGCAGAACTTTTGTCCTCATGATCTTTTCTCTCCTGGTTACGTCACACTATATGGAAAATTGATTTTGCAGATGTAATTACAGTTGCTAATCTGCTGACCTTAAGATAGGAATATTTTCCCATGTGGGCAAAATTGAATAACATGAGCCCTTAAAAGCAAAGAACTTTCTTTGGCCGGAGACAAGAGATATGGCAGAACAGAAAGTCAGAGACTTAAAGCATTTATGACTCACCTTTGCTGTCTTGGGATGGAAAGTACAGCATGACAAGGAACACAGGTGACTTTAAGGAGGTGAAAGATGCTGCTAGAGTAAAGCCAGCTAGGAAATGAGGACCCCAGTTTTCCAACCACTAGAAATTGAGTTCTACTTATAAGTGGATTCCTCCACCTTCTCCCCAACAGCCTCCAGATAAAAGACCAAGCAGGCTGATAACTAATCTTCAACCTGCTGAGATCTGAAACAAAGGAATCACTGGAGCCCACTCAGGCCTCTGAGCTACAAGAACTGTGAAAATGTAAATCTGTTATATTAAGCTTCAAAGTTTGCAGTAATTTGTTATGTCACTTATAGGAAAGTAGTAATTCACATGTAATAAATCATTTCTCCAGAAAACACACACTTGCATGCACACACACACATGCACACAATGACTATAGATGACACATTCCTTTGCAGTTTAAATGATACAGTCAAGTGAGCACAATAAGAAAACTCAAGGCTTGGAGTGGTAGCACACACCTGTAATTTCAGCAATTTGGGAGACCAAGGCAGGTGAATTGCTTGAGTCCAGGGTTCAAAGCCAGCCTATTTAAGACAGTGAAACCTCGTCTCTACAAAAAATGCAAAAATGAGCCAGGTGTGGTGGGATGCCCCTATAGTCCCCAGGTACTCATGAAAGAGGTGGGAGGATTGCTTGAGCCCAGGAGGTGGAGGTTGCAGTGAGTCATGATTGTACCACTGCACTCGTCTGGGAAACAGAGGGAGACCCTGTCTCAAAAAAAAAAAAAAAAAGAAAAATAAGAAAAAAAGAAAGAGAGAGAGA
>NW_022436958.1:9816112-9952049 GCF_009761245.1 Sapajus apella
AGGAAGGAAGGAAGGAAGGAAGGAAGGAAGGAGGGAAGGAAGGGAAAATCGGGGCAGACTTTAAAAACTCATCTCACTTGGGTTGATTCCAGGTCTTTGCTATCGTAAACAGTGCTGCAATGAACATTCGTGTGCACGTGTCCTTAGTTGGGGAGAGATAGCAAGGGGAGAGATGCCAGATGTAGGTGATGGGGAGGAAGGCAGCAAATCACACTGCCACGTGTGTACCTATGCAACAATCTTGCATGTTCTTCACATGTACCCCAAAACCTAAAATGCAATAAAATAAATAAATGGAAAAAAATTTAAAAAAATTAAAAAAATAAAATACTCATTTCACTTTTAATCTGAGCATATAAAATGGTGGCAGCAAATTTCTTTTCCCCCCATCATTAAACGGAGTAATAAAGTCCACTTCTAAGTATTTTGTGAGAATTAAATGTAATTTTCTTAGCACATTTTCAATGCTCTGTATGTGATAGTCTCCCTTTCTCCTCCTTCCCCTCCCCAACTGAGGCTGTCACATGATTTTATTGTACCTTTTAATTTACAAGGTTATAGATTCTTTTTTTAAAAAAAACTGTAATATAAACCAGGAATTGGCAAACTTGGTAGTGAATCAGTATCGTCTGAGATGCTTGTTAAATGTAGACTCTTCTAACCCATACCACACCTACTGACTGTGAGTCTCCAGGGGTAGTCTTCCAGGTATGTGAATTTCTAACATGTTCCCAATGTGAGTCACATTCAGGGCACATAGAAGAATCATGCAGCTTGCGTATGGCTAGATTGATCAGAGTGGAGTTATCAACGCTGAGTTATGTCAATCTGCCAGATGGATAATGTGGCCCCATAACATGGCTGAGGGCAGAATCATCGCCCCTTCTGGCAGCCAGGTAGGCTGCTCCATCTCTTCTTCATAGATTCCGCCAGCCAGCTAAAGGAAGACAAATAAACTTTGTTCTTTTTACCTCTTAGTTTAGAAGCTTAGGTAGGCTGGCGTTACTATAAAAGAAGGAGAAGAAAAGATAGCACCATGGTGGGACTACTCAAAATCATACCCAGAGCTGCTGATTTGATAGCTGTCCTTGTAATTCAGCCGTGGCTGAAGTTGGAAAACCTGCCGGGTTTGTGGGAACCAGCCTCTAGTAGCAACTGTGACTGTTGTTTTTCTCTTTTATGGTGTTTCCTTTTAAACTATGTTTGAGATCTTTGTTGTAGACGTATACCCTGTGGCACCAGCCTGGTGTGTGGAGACATCAGTGAGATACAGCACATAAAAGGATATAGTGTAAGTGTGACGAATCGCCATGACAAGGCTGAGTTGGAGGTAACTTGTGATAGATAAAGTGAATTGAAAACTCCCTTCCTGTGACAGTGCAAAGGGGAGATGGGGAGCAACCTGAGGATTTGGACTGTGTTCTTTTCCCTGGAAAGTGTGGCCACACACACTATGTGCCACAACATCCTGATCAAACGTCCAAGGTCTGCATTCACTCTGTCCAAAATAAATATCATCTGCCATCAAGTGCACACATTATTAGCAACAGGCTACATGAGTTAATCATTCATGAAGGTGGGGAATTTGGCATTGATCCAGCATTAAGCAATGTGTGAGTAAGATGAAAGAGTCTTGCCTAGGTATTCAGAAGAAAGACCAGTGCAAACAAGGACATGCAATCAACAAAGCAATGCAGTTATTAAAGCCCTCCCATGGTGAATAAATACAAAATCACCAATGGCAGATTAAAAAAAAAAATACTTTCCCCTGTAGTGACCTCTTTGTACCTCTCCTGCTTTTGACTTAAGAAACAAAATTTTAGTTTATAAAAATAAAAGAATAAAATCAAGTCATATCCCAAACATCAAATAAAAAGAATTCAAGCAACACACCGAGTTTTACTTCTGGCGTGTACTTGACATGAAGAAATGGTCGTAGCTGCTTTTTGGCATCTTTCCAACTGCCCTTCCTTAATGGGACTTCCAGGATTGGATTTTGTTAATTCCGAAAAGAGTTACACAATAAAGTGGGTTTGAAGAAAGGAAAGCAAGGCTATGATTCAAATACAATGGATTCTTCCAAGATGTGCTTTCCAGTCACTGTCAGTTGTATCATTGTATGGAGAATTGCTTACGAGCCAGGTACTGAACATGGCACTAACTGGCTACATGACACAGTGAGTTTTTTGTTTTACAGTTGGAAACATACTGCTGCATTCCTCTCTTTATCTTGTACAAATTTAACGTGATTGGCTCCTTTCCGCCACACAAATAAAAACGGGAAAAGACTCTTTCGGAATTGTCAAACTTGCCGATAAAAAATTTCAGAATTATGGAAAAAATAGCATATGGAGCTATACTAGATGTACAGTGTTCATTGAGCCATAGAGCACACTGCAGTGTCTCACGACGATTGGAGAACAGCGCTGAGCAGTCCTGGATCCCGCAGAGCCACCACAGTCAGGGTAGGAATCCTTCAGGCTCTGGCACTTGGAAGTTGTCTTTCCCTGTTATCTCTGTTGCCTAGATGCTCTCTGATGTGGAGATTTTCTCAGCTGGGACTTGGATATCTTCTCAATAGCTGGTGATCCCTTTGGTGGTAGTCAAGTATGGCATCAAGAACTATTTCTGAATGCCCATTCAGGGGAAACTTCTCAATTCAGCACCATGCCAGCCACCTTTCATTTTTTTTAAGACCACAGCATTTCTAGAATTTTGAAAGAAATATCTAATTGAATGTATTGATCCTTTCTATTATTATCCCATTTGTAATATTGGCCCCTTTACTAGTCATATCAGTCAAAGTTTTTATATACCTACACACATACATACATAAATGTATGTGTATACATATATAGGTATATATGCGTGTGTGTGTGTGTGTGTGTGTGTATATATATATATAAATGTGTAAATACACATATACATACACACATATATACACACACATATATATACATACACATATATATACATATATATGTGTATATATATATATACACATATATATGTGTGTATATACATATATATATATATATATATATATATATATATATAGAGAGAGAGAGAGAGAGAGAGAGAGAGAGGGAGAGATTTTAAGGAACTGGCTGATAGGAAAGATTGTAAGGAGGCAAGTCAGGCAAGAATTCATGTTGCAGTCTTGAGGCAGAGTTTCCCGTTCTCTAGGAAACCTTGATTTTTGCTCTTAATCTTCAACTAACTGGATGAGTCTACCATATATTGTGTAGGGTAATCTCCTTTACTTAAATACATTGATAGTATATATTAACTATAATTACAAAATATCTTCACGGCAATACTGGCTTAGTGTTTGATTAAGTCATTGGGTGTTACAGCCTAGCCAAGTTGACCCATTAAACTAATCATCACACTCCCCATCTATGGAGAAAAAAGCTCCGCCACTTTGGATGCATTCTTAAGAAATCTGCTGTATAATCTTACCTAGAAATATGCAAAGAACTATGAACCACTTTCTATCTTTAGCTCTCCTCTTTAAAGAGGAATTCTTGATTGAGAGTAATGACTTTTAACTTCATTCTTTTTCATGGCCCCTCCTTTGAGAATTGTGGAAAACTATGGGGATTTCTTTAGAGGAAGAAAAAAACCCTACATATATAAATTTAATATTTCAAGTGTTTCCTCTAATAGACCTTGTGCCTCAGTTTACACACCTTTGCTCTAGATTAAATACTGGAGAAACAAAACAATCTCTACTTTATTTGGAAGTTTTTTTTTTTTTTTTTTTCTCCTCACTATGTGCATGGCTCAATCACATGTTCTTGCAAGTTGAATTAAAGTTAATTGAAAAATAGATAAGGTCAGTTGAAGCAACAAGCAAAGCTTAGACTGACTGTATCATTATAGATAATTTAAGACATGAGGAAACCAATTACTTTAAAAGAAAATACTGGCTCAAAAGTTATTTTTACCCCCAAGGCTTGTAGGAAACTTTTCTTAATAACTGTAACCTCAACAAAGGAGAATCTTATTTTAATATACCCTAAGGAGTACATAATTTTTAAAAGTTCCTTTAAAATCCAAAATACTAAGCTATATCTGAACTATGGAATCACCAGAAACTTCAGTTGACTGCCATGCTTTGCTTAAGAGTGAAGACATATTGCAATCAGTTGGGATATTGTGAGTTATTTGCATAATTTGAATTATTATTAAGGAAATAAAATGAGTCTTTGTATGATGCCTTTACAAATTCAATTTAGAATGAATTAAATATTTAACCTTAAGTATTTATTAGAGAATATCTAAATTCAAGGGTGATTTTATGTCAATACTGATGGTTTTAGTAATTGTAGTCCCATGCAGTGTAAGATGTTTTATGAGCAAAATATTGTTTTTAAAAGTCAGCTTTGTGTAGATACTATATAAATACAATATTGCATCTAACAGCTACATTCCTCCATCAGACACATAGAAAATCTAATTAATAGACATGTGGTAGCC
Organism: Sapajus apella; assembly: GCF_009761245.1. NCBI lineage: Eukaryota > Metazoa > Chordata > Mammalia > Primates > Cebidae > Sapajus > Sapajus apella. The sequence continues at coordinate 9,820,595 of NW_022436958.1, forward strand.
TGCATTTTTGAATGCAATACATATTTGTTAAGAGCTGATTGTGTTCAGGAAATTTAAAAATATTATCTCATAAGTTCTTGTAAAGTAAGTACTCCTATTCCCATTTTAAAAAGTCATAGTGAGACTCGACAAATTTAAAAGCCTATTTAATGTCACTTCTATGATACAAAATCAAGAAAGAATTTGATTCCAGATCTGTTTGACTTTGAGGCTCCTGCTAAATCTTGTATTTGGTGGCAAGTTGTAGCAGATGAACCCTAGGGTCCATTTCAGTCTTATTACCCCATGACTTTTGGAAGACTGGAACTGAGAAATGAATGGTTTCAAGTCTTTTTAGTTATTGTTACAAAGTCAAAAAGACCACCTGGTAAATAAGCAAGTACCTCTTTGCTTTTGAAAATTGAGTGCTGAAAATGCTAAGGTTAACAAGAGGAAAGCTAGGAAAGGGTCTCAATACAGAGATTGAAAAACACTAGTATACACATGTAAAGATTTCTTGGCAGATAGCCTATACAGGCATTTAAAGACAAAAGATTAGAGTCACTTGAAAAGATAGAGGGTCAGCGAAGACACTCAGAGAACAAGATGAAGTAATTACAGCTGGGAAATAGAGAGATGAGCTCACACTCTTGTTTTGAATGTAAGAAAAGAAGGGAAGCAGAGAATAGCCACAATTTCTGTGGTTCACGTGGTCAATCCATTACTCTTCCCAACTTCTCTCCTAATTTCATTCACTTTCTCATGATTTCTTCCAAACACTTGGCTGATTACAGTAGAAATGGCACTTATTTCATTGAACTCCCAGCACACTCTTATTAAATATATTCCCTTAACAATAACTGTTTTAGTTTTCATAGGAAAAATTACAGCTGCATAAGCTAGCCAATTACTATATCTGATAAGAGTCAAGATTGACCAGTGGGTAAACATGCTAAACTGCAGCCGAATTAATACTTTGCTTCATATTTCTTTGTTGTACAAGTAATAACATGGTTTCCAAATCTTTGTTTAGACTAAGAGATACTAATTGGAGCTGATTGATAGAAGCCTGAAAAGTATTATAAACTTATCTGAGCCTCTTGTTAATGCAATGTTTATTGGGCTTATACAATAAAACAAATTAATTTAGGTGATAAAAATTTGGAATTTGAGATAATCCACTCAGAGTCTGTGTTAAGTGGGTTTCATATGTATTAGGAAGAAGTGTGCTTTCTGAGTCAATTAATAAAGTAAATATTATATTGGGGAGCATTAAAATATTTAATGCAGAATGAAAGCTATTTTCAAGCATCTTCTAGAATAATATTTCTGTACTGGAAGATGGGTGCAATTTTGCCCCCTAGGGGACATTTGACAATGATGGAAACAATTTTTTGATTTTCACAAGTATTATATTTTTGGGGGAGTGCTACTGCATCCAGTAGGTAGAAGCCAGAGATGCTGCTAAACATCCTATAAAACACAGGATAACCCTCGACACCAAAGTATCATTCAACCCAAAAAGCCATTAGTGCTGAGGCTGGGAAACTTCTAAAAGCACTCATTTATCTTATATCAGTATGTTTATTATAAACTATGCTTATCTGATCACTCAAGTGGGAACCCTAAAACTTCCACTAGGAGCTTCATTGTTGGTTTAGGTTAGGTATTGCCTTAGAAGTCATTAATGCATCCATCTATTATTCTTTTAGTGTATTAAGACTCTAACAGAAGATGTGGGTGTTAGTTTATGGGAGTACACAGAACTCATGCCCATATCATCAACTCTAATATGGCAACCAAAACTACATGAGAATGACTGAATTAAATTATTTTGAAAAATTTGTATTGTCACATAATTTACAAATTTAAGCTTATCATTTCCTCCTTAGACTAAATGTAATCTAAAAAAATTTGATTCCGTTTTTTTCGATTTACACAAATATCTATCTTGAATTTGAAATAGTTGGATTTATTTAAGGAAACAACATTTAATAAAATTAAATAGTCTTCTAGTTGGGTTTGAAATAATTATATAACATATACTATTAGAAAATGAATACACCTTAATTATAGAACCAAAGTTATTGTGATTATTTTTGCTATTTATTATTTAGTAACCTGACTTAAATTGTCTAAACTCGTTGTACACATTTCCAAAATGTGCTTTGTGTTAAGTTACAAAATTAAAATTGAATAAAGAAATCAACATGTTTAGACAAATGAGAAAATAAGTCTCTAAGTAATTTTGATAAGGCTGCCAAAAGTTGTAGGATCCCAGGGCAGCTTTGCATTAATTAATATAGCTTTGCTTTAATGATATACATTTGTAATTATGCACTCACTCTTAGGTATCTAAAAAACTTAATGTTTTTCAGATGAAAAAAATCCAGGCCTCACAACACCCTTTATAAAATAATATTTAATTTTATTTATTACAAGTAAATATGAAAAACCAGCCAACGTAAGCATTCTAAAATCTGGAAAGCAAATATAGCTCTTTTCCTTTGTTTTTCAAAATTTTTTTCAAATGTCTCCTAGAACAAAACAATTATTTTTTACTATTCATGAAAGTTAAAAAAACAAAAAAGAAAAACAGCACCACCACAAATTTTCTCCTACGGGGCAGAGCCAAGGATCAGAAGGCAAAACAGCATCACATTTAGATGATCTAATCACTTTTACCACATAATCAGTGGCATTAGGCAGGGACTAAAAATCCCCTCCTCCCCACATGTCTGAATATCTAGAAAGGATTTTTATTTGTAAACTAAATTTAAGGTAATGAATGGAGATTATGAACTAGAACATGTAGTCGTTGATATATCTACCTTTGGTCCACAAGGAAGCTTGAGACAGAGTAGGAAGACATAAAAGTAAACAAAAGGATAAAAATGATCAAGTTAAGATCTGCACTTAACCCTTCACAGCCTTTCTTCTGGGTGCCATTGCTCAGTATAATAATAAAACACAGGACTTTTTGACCTAATTCTGCTACTGGCTTTCTGAGTGAACTTAGAAAATCACTTAACTACTTGCTACCAGTTTCCTGTGCACAGTGATAGCATCTGTACCATATGTCTTGTTTCTTCAAAGTGGAACATCATTTATCAGCCAGAGAAAGATTAAGCAAATGGCACATTCAATGCTTGCCCAACATGCAGTACTGCATGTGGGTTTTCACAAACACCAAGCTGTGTTCTCTGTAGCTCTAATGAGTATAGCCATGTTCTGCCTTAGTCAAAATGACTGGGTAGCATATTTGGTTCTTATCTGAGGAATGTCAGCCAGGTTTTGGAGTAGGTGAAAATTGTTGAATTTTATGCAGCATGCTTTAGGGGTAGATACATGAACAAAATGAATGTCTTACTTGAGAGCCTTACAAATGATAGCTTTTCAAGTGAATTTGTTAGCTGAACTCATGAAATTATTTGAATGTTACATGTCATTTACAGTAATATTTATAAAAACATTATTTTCACTTCTCCAAGTTTGTGACTTTACCTCAGAGGTGCCTATCTTCTCACAACACAGATGGCTACTGGCGTGCAATGCGTAAGCAGTATGAACTTGAGGAAAATCAAAGGTCTCTCACTGGAAATCAGTGTGAGCTCAGGAAGATAATTAGAGCGATAAACAACAATAAAGCCTCACATTGCCCGCCAAATCTGTATGAGTAGCATACTTAGCTTCATATCCATATTTGGGGATAATATATGACTTGAGATGTCTACTCTTATAACACTAGTGTTAAAACCAAGAAGAAAGTACCTTTAAAAACAACAAACCTCAGTTTTCAGTGCATTACCCTCTTTGCCTGAGTCTCTTCACAAAGCGCCTACAAATGTAGTCATATTTCTCTCCAAATTCTAAGGCTCTGGTTTCCATTTTCTTTGAATCCCAGCAGACACTCTCACTTAGCATCCCTACCAACTTGTGAGAGGTGTGTTGTATAATAAAGAGTTTGATCTTGGCCCTGGCTCCTACCATGGAGCTTCTAAAACTCTTGGAATTTCCCAAATGATAGAAATGCTTTTGGTACTCATGAGCTTTTTTATTCATGATCACACTTGAGTTTAAGCTGATGAAGTGATTCATGTTGGGCCCTTAGGTAGAATCAGATTTGGGGCAGGTTGCCAGAAAGATCCATCATGTAATTCCAGGGGTGGAATTTTTTATTAGTACAATCTCCACAGAGGGCAGGGAGCCTGGATTGTGAGTTCAATCATGTGGCAATTTATTTAATCAATCATGTCTGTAATAAAAACTCAAGGAAAACTTTGGAAACAGAAGCTCAGTGGTGCATTTCGATTTGATTTGTGAAGGCATTCATGTGCCAGGAAAGCGAGGCACCCAGATTCCACAAAGAGAAGGTGTGGAACCTCTGCATTCAGGACACTCCAAGATTTCCCCTATGTCACTTCACTTGGTTACTCCTAAATTGTACCCTATGCTGTGTTCCATGACTCATTCTAGTGAATTGTCAAACTTGAGGGAATCATGGGAACACTTAAATTTGTAACCAATCAGAAGTGTGGCTGGCCTAGGGACATCCTGAACTTGCACTGCCATCTGCAGTCTTGTGAAGGGCTGAGCCCATGACTGCGGGGTCTGTGCTAACTCCAGATTTGGCTCCAGAAATGAATTGCAGTATACCAGTTGGGGTTACAACAGCTAAGTGCTCTTGGGATTGTCATATGAACATGAAGAATAGATTAATGACTTGGTACATCTCTTGCACTTCTTCACCCTATCCCCTTGTCCTGCTGCTTCTGCTGCTAGCAACGTTTCAAAGGTACCTCTCTCCTTGGAGATGCTTAGTGGTGCTGCTTGTTTGGGATTAAGGGAGGACTTACCGCTCTCCCATTTGCTACTCAGTCCCCAGACTGGAACAGGTCCCCTTTAACAAAGTAGGTCTTCCTGAATGCTTAAGACTGGTGGAGGAGTAGTGCAATCCAGAGGATCTAAGAATGCTCTTCTTTTCTAGACTGTTACCTACTGCCAAGGCCAATGGAATGCCTTCAAGCAAGCTTGCTTTTCCATTGATCGAACTTCAATCCTGTGAGGTTCCATAAAAATAGAAAGATTTCCTGCAAACTCCAGTATGAAGTTTGCCTCTCAAATTCTAATTTCTTACATGCCTAGATCTTTTCTTAAAATGATTGGTAGTGGGATTATTCACTCATTTCATGCAGAGTGGTAAGGAAATACAGCCCTAGAAACATGTAAAAAATTAGAATAGATACCTGGATTCAACAGTCTAGATTTCCAATGCAGAGCATTCATCGCTCACTCAGGACTGAACTGGCCCAGTCTCAACCCAGATCTTTCTTTCCTGTATCGGTCTTTCAGTTTATAGTAAATTTCAAACCTTCAGGTTTTAAGCAAGAATAAAACAGAATAAGCAATCTCATATAGGCTCAGGTTAGTCAAAATTCAGAGCAAAGAAACATTTTAAACTTACAAAGACTGCAGAAGCTCTGCTAAACCTATATCCAATTCTCATTATCAAATAGAAACTTCACCTTCTTCAGACGAACATCCGTCGGTTCAGTGGTCACGTTATGGTTTTTCTCAGGGACAGTGTGCTGGTATTCTCTTCATAGTGTATAAGTTAAAGTTCCACTCAAGTGCTTTTCTCAGGACAAAATAATTCTTCCCCGAAGCTGAATTAAAGACTTACTCTGGGAAATTTAAACTGCTTTCAGTATTGTTGAAATGACATTTGGTCTACTTGTTACATATATATTAATACGTCTATGGTTCAATAAACTGTGATCTAAGGAACATATTATAAAGAGCAACAATCTAATTACTGAATATGTCATCAAATACATTGCGATCATATTTTATAAACATGATATATTTTACCCAATACAGCTAGATCATACCTAACTTTAAATATCCCTTGCCCCTTAGATATTCTGCTTCCTATTCTGAAAAAAATTGTTCCCATGCTCCAGCCTGAAAAAACAGAAACAAAAACAAAACAAAAAACCCACCTTCTGGATTTAAGACCTTTAATACAGAAATAAGAGTTTGTTTTAAAATTGGTCTTAACTTACAAAGGGAATAAACTTTAAAAATGCTCAATTTCCATTTATTTGTATGTAATAATGCACAACACTTTTACCTTTTAAACTCTCATATATTTTTATTAGTTGTTTATTTAACCAAGCACAGCAGTATTTCAATAATGTGCATGTAAAATTTTACTGTTCATTTGCTTGCAACTGCAGACCCTGGAGGTTCTTACATACCTGGCCCTGATCTTTTTCCATTCCATTTCTGATAAATAATTCTTGCCTATCTTTGGTTCCATCTCATTTGAAGCAAGGCCAATATTTCCTTATCTGCCTTCAGATGTTTATGTACATTTGATACGCATCAGCCTGTCCCTGGCACTAAAGCAATCATATCTCTACAGCATATTCTTTGCCTAACAGTAATCTCACCAAATAACATTAATATACACATTCTGATGTACAGATATTATTAATAAAAAATAACTGGCTAGTTCCTTTGTTCTTATTTGGTTAGGAACCAGGGTATCTCCCATGCTATGAATTACATGTAGCTTTAGTGGCTATAATTTCAAAAAACATTTTTTTTTCTTCAGTGAGAAAATTAGCAACAATGTCCCTTCCTATCTGGGAAGAATGTAACAAGATAGCATTTAGGCTAAGATGGAAGAAATATTACTTCCTTTCCACCCACTTCCAAGTTCTCTTGCTCTCATGGGCAGAAAGTGAGCCTGATCCTCAGTCTGAGAGTGGTGATATAGCTGATAGCAAAGGAATGTTTTTGTGATTCAGCAATGGCTTACACTAGGCTATGTCTATGACAGTGATATGGTCCTTGAGGGAAAGGAAGAACAACTGCTCATGGTGGGGCCAGTTCCACCTCAGGACACCTAAGCTGTCGCTGCCTTCGGGGTAAGTGCCTGGGTCAGTCACAAGTGTACTGCACTTGGGCAGAGAGGGGAAAATTTGTCCCCACTGCTCTGCAACAAGCAGGAAGGCCAAATATGTGAGGTTACCATTGACAAGAGCCTACTGTCCCTTCTGCCATACTGCCTAATCCTCCTCCCCCATAACACTCCCCAACACGGGAGTCCCTCAGGTTGATGGACCAATCCTTATCGAAAATACTGACAGACCCAAACGGAACATGGGCACCTCTGCTCATTTTTAGAACAATCTATGTTGTGTTGTTTACTATCTTTGCAATAAGCCAGAAAAAAAAGAATTACAAAAGAATAGAATATTTTTATTGTAACAAACTCATGCAATTCTAAAAGTCCCTCAAGAAAAAATAGTTCACTCCTTTAAAGGGTTCAACTAAATTTAGAAAAGCATATGATCTCATAATTTTATCTGAACAAAATATTCATCTCCTTTGAATTCTATCAATTTTATCTCTCATCTGTCTATATAATATATGATATATATATACATATATCTATTATATATTTTTATATTTGTTCTCAAGTTATCAAAGCTTAGAAATCTGCATCCTTTTGCATTCCTCATTTTGGATAAATACATGCATACATGTTCCATACTAATGATTCCCCTTTCAATTGTCACACTATGGGATAATCACCGGCTGTTTTTTCTCTGAATTATCAGTGAAATTGCATTTCCTCCTTTCAGAGAACCTGTCAAAAATTTCCTAAATATATGTGGTAGTTGTGTCTTCGTATGATATGATTTGCTGTGAGACAGGAAAGAAGAGCTGCAGCCCATTCCTTTTATTCTTCACCAAAATGATGAAAAGAACTGCTTTCAGTTTTGCCTTGGGTCCTTGAATTTTTGCAACTTCTCTAATCATTTTTCATAAGGGTTTTCACGACTTCAGTGAGTTTTGGGGCAAAATAACAATCCTGAAAGCTGTGCACAGTATTGGTCTCCCTTTGAAAATCCTAACTGCAAACGTCTCTGTCTAGCTAGCGAACTCCAGGAAGTATGAGGATATGAGGCAGCTTCTTATCAGTGAAATGAGTGGGAGAGCATTTCCTTGTAGTGGCTGTGACAGCAGTGGTAATTCTGGGCTAAAAGGCCATAATGATAACATCCACAAAATGGCATGCTGTTCTCTGAAATGCAAAATGAACATTCCCAAAAATGAAAGACAACCAGCTGCAAACACCACAAACAAAACACACCAATTCACAAAACCATAGAGTTGTTGTTTACTTTATTTTTTTTTCTCCACAGCGTGAAAGAACAGTGTCAGAAAGAAGAAACAGGAAGTTTAAATTACGTTTTTCTTTCCCTTCCTTAAAAATTCTATGAGAAAGCAACAAAAGAAAAGCACATTCTACTGCACAAGCTCTGGTTTTAGAATAGAGGAAAAGTTGATGAATTAGCAGATATGATTCTAAAAAGCAAAAATCAAGAGGAAAAATTGAGATCTAGTTAATCCAGGAGCCATGAATAGAGGTGCAGACATACAGATATCTTCTGTGAGTGAGGAGAATGGGAGACCTACACTAGTTTGAAGAAAAAAAGAGAATATATAGGAAGGTTATGAAAGATATGTGTCTATCCAGGAAGGATATAGGAAGTCTGGAGAGTTCCTTGCAGTTGACTGATTCCAAATAAGCCACTCATACATGAAGCATCATGTTCAGGTTTGCTTTCTACTTCTAGGTCAGCCATGACCAGCGGAGAACCATCAATCACTCCTACTCACAAAATGAAGTGAGAGTGATTGATTGTTCAAGGCTGAATTAGTCCTGCCTGATTCACAGGAAATCTTAATGGAATCTGGGAGCCCTGAACTGGAAACTTGGGTTTTGGCCTGGAAACAGACCCCAAACCTTGGGGCTAGGTCCAGGTGTGCCCTAGTCAATCCAAATCCACAACTTTGGGAGGAAAACATTTGGATACCATTTCACATATTGTTGTTTTATTTTGAACACCTTTAAGATTTTCTTTCTGAAAAGTATGATATAAATAATATGGCCTTTTGTTATTTCAGGAATAGATTCTATTATTAATTTCATTAAGAACATATGTACTCTGTACCCCAATCTTAATAATAATTAGTCTCTATTTTAAGTATCTATTTTTAGAAAATAATTTTATTGACAGAAATATGATATAGAAAAATACACTTTTCAATAAACACATACTGAATTATGATGAAGTAACCAGCACTTTGCTAGATGTTTATGCAGTCAATTCTAATTCAAACATGATGAGGACTTCTTGCACATTCCAAGACACACATTTTCTTACCTATTCACAAATGATGAAAGCATTAAAACATTATTTCTCACCTTAAGAACATTAACATTTCATTGACACAAATCAATAAAATAAAATAGATAGATGCATTCCTTTAAGAAGTAGGAAACAGAAATATATCTCTCATTCTCATGTAACATTATATAATTGCTAACAGCATGTTGAGTATGAAACATTATTTATGTATGTAAGTACACACACACACACACACACAAAACCTAAGAGAATGAACAATCCCATGGTGATAATATTACACCATATCGTGGGTATAAACAAGAATATTGTTATTTCTGATACGTTGCTTCAAAACTCTTTAGCCCTGCTCTGCTCTGAGTAATCATCATCTGTATTTAAAAATGAAACTATATCCTTTCTTGATTTTAACTATCTTATAATGCATAGGAGTATCTTTAATGTGATGATATAGCACAAGATAATAGACATTTCAATGGACTCCTTTTCCCCTCCTAGGATGATTTTCCACGTTTATTATCCGTTTTAACTCTGAAGTACATTTATTTTTGATGAAATTGTGAATAGTTTAAACACAAGTTTGGTTCTTTAGACGATCTCTCTGTTAGGAAGAGGAAATGCTTGTCATTTCTTAAACAGGACAATGGTGACAAGCTATATATGGCCTGAGCATGACAATCACTCCTCTCATCTTGAACCTCTGACCCTTGAGGTTTACAGACCAGCTTGAGCTTGAATCTGAACTCTCTCAAGACCTGGTAAGAACATTTATTTTTAGTGGAGAGCCCTCTCATTCTTGGAATTCCTCCTTTCTCTGAGTCTGACAGAATCTAAGTTTAAGCCTCTGAGGAAATTATAGGGAAATGTTTGAGAGCAGAATTTTAGTTGCTTGTGGGTTGTTTTCTTTTTATTAGCAGTAGAAGTCCTACCTTTGGTATTCATTCTATTTAGGTATAACATTACATCTATTTCAGTACACACTTTAAGCAGAGAAATAGATGTCAAGCAATTGATCTAATTCAGATTACAGTCTCCACAGACAGCAAGCCCAATCCAAACTCTAGACCACTTAGGCCTAGCCCGAATTTGCCATGTCTCTAACTAGGTTGTCCGAGGTTGCTTCTTGACGAGTCATGTCTGGGACTAAAGTAGTATGAAATGTTTCCCTATAAAACAGATATGCTTTGGCATAGCCAAAACACAATAATAAGTCTCCTTTACGTCTAAAGACATTCAGCATTCATTTCTGTACTCCATGAGGACAGAGTTTTTAATAAAAATAAGTTTTGAGACCCAAGTAGTAAGCATACATGGATGTGACAGGCAGCTTGTTTAGGAGGAAATAATGTGGTGTACAGGGCGCTTGGGCATGTCTTCAGGTCTGTGTCAGTTGGAAGGAAAAGAAAGCCCCGTATCCCAGGAGCTGGCAGCTGCATGGGGCATGATTAAAGGTTTCCTGAGCATCAAATCACTTGCATCTCTGCCTGGCTTTTCCACCTGAAATGCTTGCCATTTGTTCAATTAAAACCTTATTTAAATGCATTACAATACAGAGCTCTGAAGGAAGAAGGCATACTTACTTTGTTCATCCATTCACCTTAATAATTTGAATTCATACTAACTAGCCAATAGAACTGAGAGCGGGGTACCACACTGAAGACTCAGAAGCCAAGTGCATGTGGTTAGTGGGAGAATGAAGAAGTTTCATGGCATGTATTCTGTCAGAAAACACAGCAGTCATCACAGGAGTGCCTCTACCCCCAGAAGAGAGCCACTGAAATGTAAACGAATGAAAGTGGCAGAATAATTTTTCTAAACTCATAAAATACCATCTTTTTCAAATTTACACATTAAATATAAAAATTAGACCCTTTTTTTCTTTTGGCTAGGATCCAGTTATTCTCATTTTGTTTCTATGATTATCACCTGGTCCAATTATCGCCATTTTGTTTCTCATTAGACCCCTGACAATTGCATGCTGAGATTACTGATATAGGTCTCATCTGTTTACCTACCACATTTCTACTCAATGAATCTACCATATTTCTGCCCCAAATCCGTTCCTAAGGATGATGTTTACCACACATCTTTAAGCAATGCTCTCCTGTTCCACTGGTTGCCACTGAGATTCACAATCTAGGAGGTGGTTGGGTGATACTTTACAAAGAACAAATCAGTAAGGCTGAGAAGGTTGTGCTAACGTAGGACAGGCTACAAGATTTGGGAGCTGGAAAATGGTGGTTTTAGAGACATCCCCACACCCATCCACATTTATTTCAACCTTCAAAGACTTTGCCCACCAAATCCGTATATTAATGTAAAGAACTGTGGAATGAGAACAGAGATACAACTAGAAAAATAGTACCTTTGAAACAATTTAATTTTAAACACAAGGAAGATCACCAAAATAATGTTTATGGTGTCCAGCGAAGTAATGATAGAGCATTTGTGATGAAAAACTTTGTTTACAGGCAAAATATGACTGAAAAGCATCTCTTTTAATATTTATTATTCAGTATTTGTGGAAACACAAGTCCAAATTTCAGAGTGACTTCATCTTGGGAATGGTTTCGTCTGGGATTATCAGTGATTAAGGACAAGTTAATTTAAAAGTAGAGTCAGAAGCAATGAATCCTATGGAATATGAGGTGCAAACTTAAAATGTTCTCTCTGAGCTATGTTTAAAACCATGGAGTGAAAGACTGTGATGCCTGGATTATGAATAAATGTCAGAGAAAAGGAACCCTACCACAAACACCTTCAACCATGTTTTTCTACATCAAATGCCAAAGTTAATATCCCAAGACAGTATGCTAAATGAATTCTATCTGAACACTAGTGGTGTGTGTTCCCAACCCAGTACATGGAAGAGAGAGAGAGAGAGACAGACAGAGAGAGAGAGAGAGAGAGAGGGAGAGAGAGAAAGAAAAAGAAGGAGGGGGAGAAGAAGACAGAAGAAAAGAAGGAAAAGAAGAGGAAATAAAATAAGAGGCAGTTAGTCCCTTTTAATTAAGAGATAAGATTTTCTGTCTCTATGTGTCATCACTTAAGAGCAGTCGATGACCATTAAAAGAGTGCTTGATTGTGATGAGACAGACGCAACAGGGATATGTGGCATGCACAAGACAGCATGGTGTCATGAAAATGACAAAAATAGTGACTAGTGTTGTGACTCATTCACATTATAAAAGGAATATAACTCTTGGCATATTAGCACTCTAGAGGCTATTTCACTTTTTATTGTTATTGTGAAACAAGGCCTTAATTTTGTAGCCGGGCAGCAGGACCTCTTTGTGGTTACAGCACTATGGACTTAATGGCATGCCTACGGAATTCTACTTGCAATTGATTCTATAAATACGGTCCAGGTTTGGAGATATACATGCTCTAAACCTGGACTGTATTTATAGAATCACATATGTGATAATATTTATTATCAACCTACATCTTATTTTCCCCTTTCTTTTGACCTTAGCTTGATGACAATGATGGATATGAATTCCAAAGTGTTAATTTCGTAATTTTTTTTCTTAGTCTAAAATAAATATATCTTAAGTACTTTCCTCCTTAGGCAATGTGTTTCTCATTTGCTGTGACACTAAGTGTATAGGTATGGCTGACCGCTAACCTGACATGTGCCTGTCACTAGGGACTGCAGGTTCTTTCATCTTCTTAATGGACATTTCTCTACAGATGTCTGTGGCCTACCTGACTATAATCCTTTAAATTTTAATTCACTTTACATTTAGCCTGGTCATAAATACCATTTAGGTACCAATACTCAGCTTTATGCAATCCCTAAGGTAGTGCTTTTATTTTAATGAGGCCATTTGCAACTTAAGAGCAAAAAAAAATTCCATCTTTGATTGAATATATTTGTCAGTTTTATTCCCGATTGGCATTTTCATGAGAAAACTTGGATAAAACTAAGGGATGGCTGCTTACCAAGTGGGATAAAAGTTTCAGTATGTTTCTACTTTCAAAATTAACTGAATAAATAGTCTTCGAAATTCATTTTGAAAACATTAAAATAAATCATGTCTATAATCAAACGTAAAATTCAGAATTAAGTTATGTTACAAATGAAATTTTCACTAGCATTTTCTTTTCTATTTGAAAGGAAAAAATAAAGTGAGACTTCATTTAATAAACTATCCAGGTAACTAATGGGTCAGATAAAAACACATGGAAGTGAGTGTAGTCTAATTTGTGCAAATAGTGGCTAATGATAAATTTTGTGACTTCATTTTCCCATTTTTATTCCAGTGCTTGTCTTTTTACATATATCACAGTAGCCACACCCCTCCTTCCCCAACCCCACAGCATTTGGGAACAGGTAAATTGCCACTGGTTTCTTAGTTGATTTACCGTTTGGTATGAAATAAATTTTTTCAAAAATCTCTATGGGTGACATCCATAGTTATCTCTGATCATGGGGCAAACTGCCCGCTCTAGTACACATGCTATCCTGATACCCTCTATATTCATAGAAACTAATTTCTATGTATATGACATCATAAATATTGTATTAGAATTTTGCTGTGCATAATTTAATGATAATTGTGTAGTTTTATTTGGGGATAGGGACAACAGACAAATGTTTAATTTGAGAAACAACAACATTGAAATATTTTCTCAATATGGAAATCAGATCTTGACTATTTAAAATGCTATAATAAATACATTAGTTTTTGGTTATGGGTTTAATAACCCTTTTCTCATTTAGAAAAAGAAAGTGCAGCTCACTGCCAGTGATTATTTAATTTTACATAAACACATTCTTTGAGGTTGAAGTAAATCTGACTGATTTTCCATGTGAAAATAAAATATAAAAACTGTTCTTGGAGTTATTTATAAACAAAACTAACATCAGAATCAGATGAATCATCAAAATCGTCTATTTCAGAAAGATTAGATTTTTCAAATAAATCTTTGCCCAACAACTGTTTGAGAATGATATTAACATCATGCATAGGAATGTCGCATTTTGTAGGATTTGACCTTTTTAATGATCAAGAATTACTTGATCATTAAAAGAATTACTATGTTTTGTAAATGGAAATACCACTGCTAAAAACAGAATGCTATAAATAGAATGTCTTTTGTTTCCAAAGTCAGTATGGTAGAGCAATGCAAAAATAATGATAAAAGTGACATATTTCGTGGCAAAGTTATCTTGGGGTAAATGCTGCAACCACAAGCACTACCAGTGGGCGAGTATTCTGGGTGCAAATGGGGAAGGGTTTTAATTATTAGATTTTATTTTGCATATTTGGTTTACAATATTACTGGGATAAAATTATGTCAGTTATTTTCTTAAAGAGATAAATGGTAGTTCACCATTTAAAACAACAGAATAATACTTTGTATGGAGGGTTTCACTTTCTTCTTTCATTTAATCATTTCATCCAATTTTAAAATGTCATAATTATTTCACAAATATAGAAACTATGGTGAAGAAGGCTTACATAAATTTTAAATATTACATAGTAAGATATGATATTAACTAGATTTCAAATGCACACAAATCAGAATCCTAACATTTAAATTTAGTCTTCTACTGCCTCTCCACAGTTTACTAAGTATATTTTTTGTTTGTTTTAGTTTTTAAAAAACAATTTAAGATAAGTTAGTATCTTAATAGGACGAGGCCAAGACCAAGTGTTCAAGTTGACATTCTAACATATCTTTAGTAATCATTTTTATCAAAAGCACTGTATCTTTCAGAGGAAACCTATACCAGATGAAGTTGAGAAACAGAAGCAAACATTTTAGCAATTGACTATGTAACTTGTTTTCAAATTTGAATATTTTCATGTTTAAAAATCATTTGTGTGAATGAAACTCAACAAAAAATAATGTGCATTATGAGCCTAACTAGTATTTTATACCAAAGCGGAGTCTTTATAAAAGGAAGTGGCACCCCGTTGTCTTCTAATACATGGTGACACTAATGCTTAGACGTTCTATGAGAAGAAGCTTTAGCATTTTACTGTTTTATCAAGTAATTCAACCACTCAGGGAACTTTGCTTGCATTGAGAAATAAGTCAATTTGTCATGGTGATCCAGGATGTCAATTACAAACTGACACATGGTAAATTTATGAGGAGGCAAAGAAAGTTCTATAAAAATAAATGTAACTCATTTTTTAGATTAGGGAATACTGATACTCAAAACTTATTTCCTATTCACTGATACCTTCTTGTTTTTCCTTCCTTCTTCTTCTCCCTCCTTTCCTTCCATCCATCCCTTCCTCCCTCCTCCCTTCCTCCCTCCTCCTTTCCTCCCTCACTCTTCCTCCCTCCCTCCCTTCCTTCCTTCCTTTCTTCCTTCCTTCCTTCCCTCCCTCTCTTTCTTCCTTTCTTCCCTGCCTCCATCCCTTTCTTCCTTCCCTCTTTCCATCCCTTTTTTCCTTCCTTCCTTCCTTTCCTTCCTTCCCTCCCTTTCTTCCTCCCTCCTTCTTTCCTTCCTTCCTTCCCTCCCTTTCTTCCTCCCTCCTTCTTTCCTTCCTTCCTCCTTTCCTTCCTGTCTTCCTCCCTCCCTCCCTCCCTTCCTTCCTTCCTTCTTTCTTTCCTTATTTCCTTTCTTCCTTTATCCCTCACTCCCTTCCCTTCTTCCTTCCTTTTCCCCTCCCTCTACTTCCTCCTTTTCTTCCTTCCTCCCTCTCTTCCTCCCTCCTCTCTTACCTCCCTTCATCACTTCCTCTCTGTCTCCTTCCCTCTTCCTTCCTCCTTTCCTTCCTTGTGCTAGCAGCTAGGATTTAATCTAACTACCTCTAATGTTAAACAAACAAACAAAAACAAGTGATGCCAAGTCTGTATGAAAGCCTTACTTTTTCAATGAGTAGAAATACAACAAACAAATATAAGATCCTAGAGTCTTTTTCTTCTTAGAGGCTGAATAAAATCTTAGATAGTAATTTCATAGAGTCAAAAGACTTGATTAATATATTAAAAACTCACCATATTCCTGGATACCTTTAAAAATGAGGGTTCCTTTTCATAAATTAAAAGCAAAGGGGTTGAAGTGTAATTATTTTCTACATAATGGACAATAAGAATATTAAATATTTACTGAGCATATACTGTTTGCCAGGCATTGTGCTAAATGCTTTTTTCATTGTCTCCTTGATTCCTGGCAGCTTTCATGATTGACACTATTAGTTCTACATCATGTTTAATGGAGATGCCTTATTATTAAGACATAGAGAAGTTACATGACAATATTTACCTATGTTTCTATCAAATTGCAAAGCCAAGTTTACAACTCGTGTTTCTGTATCTTGTTTCAAGAGTCCAAAAGTGGTGTACAGTCATGATTCCTTACAAATTTTCATAAGTAAAAGGAAGTTCTGGGCTCTATTCTCACCATTGCCATACCTGCCTGTTGATATCTGTTAGGTACTCAAGGAGGAACCAGGCATCCTTTGGAGTATTTCTTATTTCTTGGTAGATATCTCAAATTCGACTTTCCCAACATTTTATGGATTAAAAGCTAAGCTATTGTTATGTGTGTGGTTTCTAAACAAACAAACAAAAAAAATCATTTACTTCTCATAGTCTTTACCATTCCAGTTGGTATGTAGAAACTCTTATGCGTGGCCCTTCTTTCTCTTTTACACTATGCATCCAATCCATCAGGAAATACTGTTAACAGTACCCTTGAAACCCAGCATAACCCAACTATTTTTTGTCAACTAGACCACAGCCTAAGATCTAACACACTGTCTTCTCTCACTCAAATTTCTGCAGTCGCTGCCTAAATTATTCTTTTTGTTCCTTGCCCCTTTCAATCTATTCATACAGAGGCCAGAGAGATCACTTTGAAACCTGACACACCATGCACTTCTCTTTTTGAAATATTCCCATGGTTTCTGTATCACACAGGAAAAACCCTCATATCCTTACTCTGCCCTCGAGTCTCCACATCGTGGATGCCTGCTCACTTCAGCTCACTCCTGCTCACTCCACTTTACGAACGCTCTGGCCTATTCCTTGATCTTTGATGACATCAGGCAAGCTCCTGCCTCAGGGCCTTTGCACTTCCTGCTTCCCCTGTCTGGAAAGCTCTTCCTCAGGGACCCATATGAGTAGTTATTTTATTTTCTTTGTTGCATTAGATGAATGTCACTATTTCAATGAGTCATTCTTTACCCTCACCCCTGAGTCTTTATATCATCTTTCCTTGTTTTATTTTAGGAGTTAGCAAACTTTGATTTCAGGCCAAACCCTGACTGCTGCCTATTTTTATAAATAAAGTTTTGTTGGAACACAGCCGCTCTCATTTATTTAGTCTGTGCTTGCTTCTGTGCTGCAATAACACAGGAGAGTAGTTCTGACATGGACCCTGTAGCCCCCAAAGCCTAAAATATTTACTACCTATTGCTACTGAAAATTTTGCCAGCATCTTCATTTTTCGTAGCTACTTAGCACACGATGCATTTAATGTTTATCTCATTATTGTCTGTCTCTTTTTATTTGGATGTAAACTCCTCCAGTACAGGAGTTTTTAACATTGTTTATTGTGTTACCCCAGTACCTAGAGCAGTGTGGACCAAGCATTTAGGGTGTTCAATAAATATTTGTTAATGCATGAAGAAATTTGTTTGCTGGCATATTTTGACTCTACACTCATCTCATGTTTCTTAAAGATGTCAATGTTCTCAATAGCAACTCTCTAACTCTCTAAGGTACCTTAATCTTTTTTTTTTTTTTTTTTTTTTGAGACGGAGTTTCGCTCTTGTTACCCAGGCTGGAGTGCAATGGCGCGATCTCGGCTCACCGCAACCTCCGCCTCCTGGGTTCAGGCAATTCTTCTGTCTCAGCCTCCCGAGTAGCTGGAACTACAGACGCATGCCACCACCCCCAGCTAATTTTTATATTTTAGCAGAGATGGGGTTTCACTATGTTGGCCAGGATGGTCTCGATCTCTTGACCTTGTGATCCGCCTGCCTCGGCCTCCCAAAGTGCGGGGATTACAGGCATGAGCCGCTGCGCCCGGCCTAAGGTACCTTAATCTACAAAAAAGAAAACTTCATCTTGTTATTAACAGTAATATTTATGGTGATGCAGTGCTTGCTGGCCATCAGCTTTAGATTTAGTTTAGTTCATAAAGATAGCGTTACTCCATAGGGATTTGGTTTTAAAAAATTATACTCATGAACAAATTTGGTAAGTAAATATGCTGTGTGTAATACTGTAGAACAGTGAGGATAGAGGGTATGGGATATGTTCTTGCTGTATTCATCATTGAAAAATATTTTGAAAGAGCTCATGAGGTCTCTAAAAATTCTCAGTTAAAACATGTGCCTGAGGTGTTATGGTTTATTCAAAGGTGTCCAGAATCTAAAATCAGAAGTAGGGTTAGAGCCCTGGCTCTATCGTGAACCAGCTATATGAACCTGAGGTGGAGATTATGAAAACATCCATCTTATAGGGTTATTTTGAGGATTAAATGAGATGAATATAATTTAACTTATTGTACAATAATTATTCAGTAAATGTAAGCTTCACCTGGAAACTCTGAGCTAAGTTGATTAAAAAAACAGTAAATGTTATAACTTTATGGGCTACCACTATCCCAGGAAAAAATACCTGATGTGCATAAAATTGACTTTGGGTCTTTCTCACCATTGATTCAGTGTTGGTTTTTCCCCGCATGTTTGTTAATGTAGTTTCATAGAAATTTGAGGTAAGCTGACA
The DNA here is from genome assembly GCF_009761245.1 of Sapajus apella. Taxonomy (NCBI): domain Eukaryota; kingdom Metazoa; phylum Chordata; class Mammalia; order Primates; family Cebidae; genus Sapajus; species Sapajus apella. The sequence continues at coordinate 9,839,503 of NW_022436958.1, forward strand.
TAAACTGGCTCATATTTTCCACTGACTAGCTGGGTAGCCTTAAGTGAGCTGTTTAATATCCTTGAGATTCAATTTCTCCTCCTCCTCCTTCACGTAAAATGAGGATGATAATAATACCTACCTAACAGTGCTGTTATGAGGATTAAGGGATTATGTATGTAAAATACTAGCAGGGCATCTAGAATATTTTAAGTTCTTAAATTCCAATTCATCAAGGTTCCCCTCTGTCTCTCCTTGTAAGCCTTCCTTCCTCTGGTCAGTTAATCATATAGGGCATGGTTATGCTATATAATTTTCAAGTTCCCTCAAAAATTTATCACAAGAAAAAACCTACTAAAGAATACAGGAGAATTTGTAATACTCTATGTCCAGGACATTTACATTTTATTGGAGTTTTGAAATCACCTTCCTCCTACACACACACGCAAACACACACAGACACAGACACACACACACACACACACACACACACAGAGATATGAAAACTTAAAGAAAGTTTCTTTAAGTCTTTGGCAATAAGTTCAAGACTCAAAAAGAAAAAGGTAAGAAAATATTTTTCTAATCTTTGAAATGATGCCATGTAGATACTATGTAATTATCCTAACTTTGACATAGTTGTTCCCTTTAAATATATCCTTACTAACAGCCTGTCTTGCCCCTAGTATCAATTCAGTCTATAGATTTTTTGGAGGGGAGGAGAGAAAAATCTCTAGGTTACCTTTGTTTTATTCTCTGAATTGGAAAAGAAGTTGTGTCACTGTAAAAATCTAACATGCAGCTCAAGAAGAAAAAAGTGTCTGTTCCCATAACTCTACTCTGAGCTCTGACATTCAGTGTAAGTCTGCCTTTTTTAGCAGTGAAATTCAGCATCTTTTTTTTCCTCTTTCTATTTGTTTTCTTTACTGCTGCTGTGTACAGGCTGAATGAGTAAAGCTCTTCTCACATTGCCCCTGAATGTCCCTGGTAATGCTGCCATACCTAGCCACTTAAACATTTTTCTTTTTATTGGTTTCTCCAGTGCTCATTATTTTACCTTTATCTACACTCTTCTGCATTTCATCTGTGTCTTTGATCAGCCTGTATTTTGACCTATTTCTAGCTTAAAAGGTTTTATTCATTGACTTTTCCCACCTTTCCTAACCTTTCTCAGAGTCAGTTATTTTTCCAACGGATCAACAGCTATGGAATTCCCAATGCTAACTTCAAATAGTGACCTCTTTAAATAAACATTGCTAAAAGGAGTTGTTCAAAGTCGATTGTACGGTCTAAATAAAGCTGGGCTTAGTCAACCTTGTGAAGCAGTTGCAATTTATCTTTTTCTTACTTGTCTTCTATGAAAATATGACTGTCCTATATTTCACTATCCTGGGGCTTGGCTTTAGCTGGTTGACATCAATGCTTAAATGTTGAGTTAATATGGGTCATCATAGTTTTCATTCTCCACTGTTTCTCTCTCACTACTAGCATTTTCATTTGCCTTATTTCAAGTATTGAAACATATTTTTTAAAAACATAATTTAACATCTTTGAAACTGGGATAAATGTTAGAGTTGACGATCTGCCATGGTTAAATTGGCAATATACTTTTTCTTTAGTTGTACGTATAATAGTGATAGGTTTTATAATTGATGACATCTTAGATTCAATGAAGTCAGAAATAAGCAAGTCCTAGAAAGCACAAGACATTGATCGGTGGGAGTCAATCCCTACTAGTGGAATTTCAGGCACAATTGAATCTTGGTGGGTGTGTTAATTTTGGCCAGGAAGTAACATCCTGACTTTCTCCAAACTTGATCCTGCAGGTGACTGCTGAGTCCAGCTATAAACCAGCTGGCCCTAACTCCGAAAGAAGCCTCTCAGAATTTAACTGATGCCAGCAGCTTGCATTGCAGGGATGGAAAGGCTGATATTATTTCCATAGGATAAGTTTCTGCTATTCAGGAAGATGCTAAAATAGTTTAAATGAATGTAAATAAAAGGGGCAAGTGGGTATAGAGTGTGTTCCAGGGGGACGCTCTCTGCTTTGTTTGGCAGGAGGTCAGCAGGATTTGTAAAACCTGGTAAAGGAAAAGCTATGCAGAGCTTTACGCTTATTCCTAGCATTAATTCTTTCTTCCTTATGACTAGTTCATGAAATTTCTCTTCATAAAGTAGAAGTATGACACTTTGTCAATATAAATGGGATAAAATAACATGCACAATCTGTTCAGTTTTTGTCATTAAACAACTTGATTTAAACATCATATAGCCTGTGTCCTCTTACTTCTTTTCAGGTTATTCATTGATGATGTGGAAATCTAGCAGAAATATTATCACTTGTGCAAAAATGACATTCCTTTGTCTTGCATCTGACATGGGCTTGACTGACCATGTATCTTTAGAAATAGTTGGGCTCTAGGGACTTATGTGCTTGCAATAGGAGGAATTTGTCACTAGCATGTAATATTGCAAATTAGCAGCAGAACAGAAGCTCACTTATCTTCCTAGTAAATTCCGTAGGCAGAAGACAAAAAAAAAAATGCTATTTTTTCTAAAATTATATCCATATATTTCTACCAAAATACAACCAATTTATATTATTCTATTAGTGAATTATCGTATTGCTATAAAGAAATACCTGAGACTAGGTAATTTATAAAGAAAAGAGGTTTATTCCTCCCCTAGTGCCCCACTCCCCCCAACAGACCCCAGTGTGTGATGTTCCCCTCCCTGTGTCCATGTGTTCTCATTGCTCAATGCCCATTTATGATTGAGAACATGTGGCGTTTGGTTTTCTGTTCTTGTGTCAGTTTGCTGAGAATGATGGTTTCCAGATTTATCTATGTCCCAGGAAAGTATATGAACTCATCCTTTTTATGGCTGCATAGTATTCCATTGTGTATATGTGCCACATTTTCTTTATCCAGTCTATTGATGGACATTTGGGTTGGTTCCAAGTCTTTGCTATTGTAAACAGTACCACAGTGAAATGAGGGTGGGGAAATTGGGGAGGGATAACATTAGAAGAAATACTTAATGTAGCTGACAGGGGGATGAAGGCAGCAAACCACCATGGCATGTGTATACCTATGTAACAATCCTGCAAGATCTGCACATGTAGCCCAGAACTTAAAATAAAATAATAATAATAAAAAAGAAAAGAGGTTTATTTTGGCCCATGGTTCTGCCGGCTATACAGGAAGCATAGGACCAGCATCTGCTTCTGCTGGATGCCTCGGGAAGCTTCTAATTATGGCAGAAGGTAAAGAAGGTACAGGTATGTCACATGGTGAGAGTGGGAGCAAGGGAGAGAGGAGGAAGTTCCAGGCTCTTTTAAATAACCAGCTCTCATGCAAATTCATACAGTGAGAATGCACTCATTACCATGAAGACAGCAGCAAATTATTCATGAGGAATCCACCATCATGATCCAAACACATCCCACCAGGTCCCACCTCCAACATTGGTGATCACATTACAACATGAGATTTGGGGGGACAGATATATCAACTACTAAAGTTTAATTATTTAAAATCATGAATCAAAATTAGAATACAGGTTAAACTGTAGGTTGACACTTTCTAGACAATCACAAAATATATATAAATCCTATCTCAGAAATGAGGTCAACATTCTCTGAATTTTTTAATCTTCCCCAATTATTTCTGCTGAGGCTGATTGATAGACCCCATTTGGATATGATTAGACTTGATGATCTTTACTGTTCATCTGATTTGTTTTCAGATCTGAAAATATCTTTATTTTTTAGAAAATAGATTCCAGGCAAGTTAAAAAGTGACACTAGAGGGTGCAGATGCAGAATTGTAGTCATTCAAAGCATACAAGAAATATAAGAGTATAAATATCTAGAAACCATCTCTTAGTCTTCAGAACAAAATGTATGTCATTCCTAACTAATTTGAGCTGTATAGCATTCTTCTAGATAGGAAGGGGAAAATCAGTTAACATTGGGAAGTCCTGAAAGATTTGGCTCATTATATTAGACTGTTTGCCTTTGATCAATTCCTTCTTTTTAATTTGATTTTATTGTTATTATTATTTTTGGGACAGAATCTCATGGTGTCACACAGGCTGGAGTGCAGTGGAACAATCTCAGCTCACTGCAACCTCTATTTCCTGTGGTCAAGTGATTCTCCTGTGTCAGCCTCCCGAGTAGCTAGGACTACACAGGCACATGCCACTGCATCTGGCTGGCTAATTTTTGTATTTTTAGTAGAGACAGGGTTCCGCCACGTTGATCAGGCTGGTCTCGAACTCCTGACCTCAGGTGATTCACATACCTTGGTCTTCCAAAGTACTGGGATTACAGGCATGAGCCACCATGCTCAGCCAAATTCTTTCTTTTTTAAACACAGATAAAAAATATTATATAGGTCCACTGTTAAAATAGTATGTATTCCAAAAAAGTTTAGAAAATAAAGGTGTTAAATGTGGTTTTGGACTAAATTGAATAGTCATTTCCTCTGCTGACAGCTTCTTTACATGTTAGATTCAACAGTATAGTATGTTCAAATTGCATTGTATACAATCCTTTACTGTCACAAAATGGTGGATATTGATTTATAATTCCAAAGTCACACAGATTCTTCAGAGCTATCAAGTATTTCCTTTCTCCTAAGCAACCCAACCATCTGTGGCAGAAGGTGAGGGTGCCAAAATTTTCATTGATGATATGTAACAATTGTTTTCTTCTTGGAAGACTTAATGGTACATGTCTAACATCAAAAATTTTTATGTAACGTGAACATCTCATAACACCACGAAACCTTTTTCTGTACTATCAAAGTTTTCAACTGCATTCATTTCTCTTTCCTCCATTCTTGTTGCCTTTCCTCCTTTCACAATGGGCACTGTTTTCCCAGCATGTATTCCATATTTCCCAATTGAATGTTCATTTAGATATTGATTGGTTTCACTTGTTATGTCTTCCCATTTATTTCAACTTCAAAGGACTCACCAACATCACACAGATGAACATCAGTTCTAGTGTACTTCATTCCGGTACTAGTAGCATCTTTTACAGCTTTTAATAATGTGTCATAATTGAGATTAAAAGTGAGAGTTAGAGCACAGTCAACAGTCAATACTCCTATCACTTATACCAATTCCAAAATCTATTTTACAGATATCATGGTACTGCAATATTGTTGTGTCAACATTAACGGGAGTATAATGGGCAGCACAATTGTTGAGAGAACATCCAGCAGGAAACGCTAGGCCTGAATTTAATCCATTCTCTTTTATTACATTGCATGAACAGTTTTGCAGTTTTTCACAGATTTCTATCACCCCAGCCTTGACCCAGCTCATCACATATTTTCTAACTTGTTGATGTGCTTCTGCAACTTCTCAAAACTCATTCCAAATCTTCTCACTAGCCTGATCTAATGCTTTCTTTTCTTCACTCATAGTTTTCCATCCATCTTGTGTGGGTGGGTATTCACATTCACATTCCCTAACAGGAAATACACCTTTAGGATACATACAGTCACATATTGGAACTGAGGGAAGGTCTGTTTGAACTTTTGTTTCTTGCTTCTTTTTTTTTCTTCTTCTTCTTTCTAGTTATTCTATCTCCATTGCCATCTTCATATAGCTGATTTCTCATCAAAAGCTGAAAAAAAAAATACTGTCTTTCCATAATTTTTTACCCGGCAAGAATATCTTCTGAAAATGAAGTATAAATATGGGCTTTCTAAGACAAACAATATCCAATAATTTATTTTAAGAAGATCTACATGGCAAGAAACATTAAAAGAAATTCACTGGGCAGAAGGAATGTGATATCAGATTGAAATGTGAATATTCTAAGGAAATAAAGAGCACTGGGACTAGAATAAATGAAAATAAAATAATTTAAAAATTTACTCTAAAAGATAACTTAATGCCTAAAAAAAATACTGGTAACATATTATGTTTATGAGGTGTTTAAAAGAAAATGTATGACCTTAGTAGTACGAAGAATGGGATGGAAGAATTACACATACACAGTTATGACGCTCTTAAACTCTTGCCAAATAGTATATAATTTATTTAAAATAAGATTCTGATTAATTGAAAGTATATATCAAAAACATAGATCACTGGACTATAAAAAGCATAAATAATTTGATAATGAAGATAAAAATTGATTATTATAAAATTTATTAACATAAGAGAAATCAGAACAAGAGGGAAAAAAATAGCAAAAATGGAACAAATAAAACACCATGTGGCAAGATGTAGATTTTCATCTCTTAGGCTTTTGAATTGTTGTTTTATATAGAATCACTCTGAAAAATCCTTTAATTCACATACATAAATAGAATAATTTGCAAACAATATTACTGGGAAGCAAGGAGCATTTACAGAATAGGTATGCTGTGTTTTCTCTGCAGGAAACTTAGGGTTTCTTTTTTTTAAACGAAAGCTTGTGGTTTTATCTCTACAAAAACAAATACGTGAATACAATCATTAATTTTTCAAGTACTCACTGAGCATCTTTCTTGTTTTTCTTTTGGACGGAGTGGAGTCTCACTCTGTTGCCCAGGCTGGAGTTCAGCGGCATGATTCCAGCTAACTGCAACCTCTGCCTCCCAGGTTCAAGTGGTTCTCCTGCCTCAGCCTCCCAAGTAGCTAGGATTACAGGTGCCTGCCACCATGCCTGGCTAATTTTTTTTTTTTTTTTTTAAGTAGTGACAGGGTTTCATCAGGTTGGCCAGACTGGTCTCAAACTTCTGACCTCAGGTGATCCACCTGCCTTGGTCACCCAAAGTGCTGGATTACAAGCATGAGCCACGGCACCCAGCCAAGCATCTTCTTTATGCTAAGGGCTGTGTTAAGAACTGTGAGTACAATGCTGAACAGAACAGGTACAGATCTAGTAGTGTTATTCCAGTACTGACAAGCTTAAAAGTTTTTGATAGGTTAGTAGTTGTTCCCCAAACTATCTTCAAAGATCTATCATTTTAAACAGTTACTTTGTGATAAATAAATACATTTGTCTTACAATATTTTATTTTTATGTTTGTTGCACTTCTAAGAATAAAATCTTTGGAATAGATCTGTAGTGAAAAATATAATGGACAATAATGATTTGCTACTCAATATTCATTGTTTCCTTACACCTTCCTAAGAGAAACTGGGATGTTCTTGAAGAACCCATTCCTCCTTCATACTACCCCTGTGACTCAGGGAAACCTGAGTCTGTTTCTAGCTCAGACGCCACCCTTGATCAATCTAAATTATTAATAATCTAATCCCCATTCCACACTCAGTCAAGCAAGTGATCAATTCAGGAAACCAAATTTAATCCAATCAGCACAAGGTATTCCAGCCTTTGATTATTTTTATTCTTTGAGTTTACCTAAGACATGATATAGCCCAAACACACTAGAAGAGAAATGTTTTATTCCACAAATAAAAGAGTTACTCTTCCTCTTTCCTACTACATGAAGACTAGAAAATGGGCTGTCCTGGAGGCCACTGACAATCATGTTTTGGCCACAAGAGAGGCCAGCTTGAGAACAAAGTTATTCATGAACAAGAGTTGACCTGGAAGAAGCACAGAGGAACTGAGTTGGAGTCCTCATTTTAATTTGCCTTGACCTTGTTCTGTCTCAGGACTTCCAGTTGTGTGAGAGTCACTTAACTCAATAAATATTTATTGAGTACCTACTTCGGATCAGGTATTCTTCTGCTAGGAAGACAGAATGAACAATAGAGCTGTGTTCACAGAGCTTATGTTCATTGTGAGCACAGAAAATCGGTAAGAAAATAAACAGAATAGCTCAGATGTTGTGAAATGCTATTATTTGTTATTTTTGATTGATACTCTATAACTTTTAGTGACTCTAACTAAACATATGGGGTCATTTCCTTTAGCTTCTTTTCTGGGAAATCCTGCCCCTAAATTGCGGTCCACTTCACTTTAGCAGCCCTGAACTCTCACCCAGCCCCACTCACTTCACTCAGCTCCTCCCTCTTCTAAAGTTGCTCTTCTAAGGTTGTAAAATGTTGCAGTGGTCCTGATATTCAACATATATTTCTTTTCTCTTTACGATCACATTTTGCCTGTTGTCCTGTATCTAAAAACACTTGCCTTGTGTACTTTTGGTTGGAGGAAAATTCCAGCACAAATCTCATGACCAGAAGTGTAAAGAGACCTGAGTTTTCACAGTGAATAATAGTATATAAAGATGAATAATTCACATATAAGAAATCATCTGTATATAGATATGGAAAATGAAATATATATATATATATTTAAGTTGACATATGTAGTGATCAGATCAGGGTAATTAGCATATCAATCATCTGAAACATTTATTGTTTCTTTGTGTTGGGAACATTGAATATCCTCCTTCTAGCTATTTGAGACTATACAATATATTATTAACTATAGTCATTCAACAAAGTTATGGAACAATGAAATTTATTCCTCTTATCTGTCTGTAATTTTATGTCCTTTAACAAATCTCTTCCTATTCCTCCTTTCCCCTACCCTTGAAATGAGATCAACATATTTTTGCTTCCTCCTATGAGTGGGAACATGCAGTGTTTAACTTTTTTTTTCCTGGTTCATTTCACTTAACATAATGTCCTTCAGTCCCATCCATGTTGCTGCATGATAGAAATTCCTTTTTTCTTTCGTTCTTTTTCTTTTTTTTTTTAGAGAAAAGGTCTCCCTCTGTTCCTCAGGCTGGAGTGCAGTGGTGCAATCATAACTCATGAAAGCCTCAAGCTCCCAGGCTCAAGTGATCCACTCACCTCAGCCTACTGTGCAGCTGGAACCACCAATGTGCATCACCAAGCCTGGCTAATTTTTTAAATTTCTTATAGAGATAGAGTCTTGCTTTGTTGCCCACGCTGTTCTCCAATTCCTGGCCTCAAGTGTTTTCTCTGCCCTGGCCTTCCAAAGTTCTGGGATTACAGGTGTAAACCACCACACTCTGATCTAACCTCATTTTTTAATGGCTGAATAGCATTTTACTGTGTATGTATATCACATTTTCTTTATCCTTTCATCTGTTACTGGACACCTAGTTTGATTCCATATCTTGGCTGTTGTGAATAGTCCTGCAATACACATGGGAGTGCATATGTCTCCCTGATATGATTTCCTTTCCTTTGGATAAATTCCTAGTGGTGGGATTGCTGGATTATGTGGTAGTTCTGTTCATATTTTTTGAGGAAACTCCACACTATTCATAGTGGCTGTATCAGTTTAGATTCCCACCAACAATGTGTAGGAGTTCCCCTTTTTTCTATAGCCTCACTATCATTTGCTAGTTTTTGTCTTTTAGATAATAACTACCCTAACTAATGAGTTAAGTGTGATTTCAAAAGGAGGACAGATTATTTCTTAGAATTAGACTGAACACACATACGTCTAGAGGAGAAGGCAAAAGTTACATCATGAAGGGAGGGGTGGCTAAATAAACACGCTCTTCCATATATTCCCTTTCCTAACTCTTCCCTTAGCATGTTCTCAGTGACTATTGATTATTTTCCCTTACATATCCCCACTGTAATATAAGGTTGCTGAGAATGAAACCATAACTGACTTGCTCACTGTTACATTTCCAGTTTCTGGATCATAGTAGGCACTCAAAAAAAATGTGTTGAATTGGCTATGTCTGTGTATGGTTGTGTATAGTGTGAATGTGTTTATAACTATATATATGGGGTTGTTTCATGCGTTAAACAACTTTAAAACATCATTGATGATATGAAAGTAAAACTTAGAGACTTGTTATTAGGTGGGTTATTTTTGAAAACATTTATTCTTTCAGGAAAATAATATATTACTAAGTATATTTATTTATTTCATTAAAAGTTTCAAATTTTAACCTTCACCTTAAAACTACCTTAGGGCAAAATTCAAAGGAATTATAATTTAGCCAAATAAAAACAAGCATAAATGTCCAACATATGTAATATCAGTAGAAGACCTATTTTAGAAAGTAGCTAGTGCAACTCCCTTGGTAAGTGAACATCCTGGAGAGCACCAGAAATCAACTTGTGAAGAAATCATAGTTTGTGAAAACAAATGGCTATGATATTGTGAGGGAGAGGCTCCCATTGGAAAGCAATTGTCAAGAGTTTGGTCTGCTATTGAAAAATTATTGTTACTTCTCTAGTCCAAATAGGTGGTTTTGCCATGTGTTTTCAAACACAATTTGAATGTGTGAGGGATGTTTCAAAGCAGCCACCTGGAACAAATATGGTTAAATGGCCAATCTGGAAACACAGAGGCCTCAATGGAAAAAATTATAAATGTTTTAATTCTCTCCAAGTTTGCATTTAGACATATTTATCAGAGGTTGTACTCACCAAAATCAGTCACGGAATTTTTGAGATATCCCTCTTCACTTGAATTTAAATATGTTGTGCACATAGTTAAATTTTTACTTAGCTTCCCCAAAGTAGCACTTCTAGGTTCACCGTTTTATTTTTTTATGTAAAAGTGTTTAGGACATTGAAATTAAATCACCTCTCAATCAACTGAATGTGAAATATTCTTCTTGTGAATTATACACAACACATTTAATTTGCATAAAACTTTATCTTCCATAAATATTTGTACTGCTTTTTATAGGTTGTAAGCACTTAATACAGACTTATTGAGAAAAGCCTCTCTCATCTCTTTCGTTAAACATTCTTTTATATTTTGACACAAGAAATGCCTTGCTAAGCATTTACCTGAAAATTTGAGGTGAATGTGTCAAAATCGCATGGACAAAATAATTTTACAGAATAAGTTAAAAGGTGAGCTTCTTTCCTTGTTTCTGCAAAGATATTTTCACACTGTGAAAGGACAAAAAGCAGGTTTCAGGACCAAATAATTTAGGAAGCCATATTAGAGTTAGAGCTCAGTGAATGCAAGTGAAAGATAATAACCTTAGCTAAATTAAGCAGATATTTTAAGGGGGATGTTGGTGAGGAATTATGTATTGGCACATATAGTAATTTTATAATGCAAAGATAAGAAATACATCAAATCCCTTTAGAAAGTCTAGAGCCCGGTATTTATTAATATGTAAAAATACCATCAGAACCCAGGGAATGTTTTGGTGCACTCTGATTTTCTCTCTCTCTCTTTCTCTCTTATCGTTTTATTTTTCTTTTTCTGAAAATTGTTTTTCTCTGCTTTTAATGTGTGTGTTAAAGTACACTACACTACCATCTCAAATTTTTATATCTCCTCTGTGCAAGAGATCCACCCCAATTGAAACTAGAATGTCTTAGTTTAATTTACAAATTCTGGCAAAAAGAATCTGACTGGCTCAGCTTGAGGTAACTTTCCACCTACGGTTTGACTCCTAATGTCATTATTAATTTTGAAGTACTGTACTATATTTATTTACTTGCCTCATAGTAGCTCTATATATATTTATACAATATACTCTACTATATTTATTTACTTGCCAATATAGTGACTCTATAGGATTCAGTTATAAATTTTATTTATAATTATAATATAGTTCACTACATTCCTTGCATCATCTACAGCATAACACAAATGTGTCTTTATCATACAAATACGTTAACTTAAAATGCTTGAGAAACTGGTAATAAATGCATGTCAACAAAGCCATGAAACTTTGAGGAAGAAAAGTTTGAGTTATCCTACTAAGCAACCATCCCAAAGATAGAGTAAGGACAAAGGTAACATTAAATTGGTAAGTAGAAGGAGAAAGGATGAATATCAACTCTAGCATAGTGACTGAAAAGTTATGCACACTTTCTTCTTTCTTCCTTCAATTAAATTTCCTCTTTTTTTTTGTGTGTGTGTGTTAGCGAATGATAAAATGGCAACTTTAATTTTTAGAATATATGACCAGGTAAGATTGTGACTGAACTGGAAAAGAAATTGATATTGATCTGTGTAAAATATGACAAATAAGGTGACTAAATATCATCCAGTTTTGGAAGAGATAAGAACATTTCCATTTAGACAGTGGATAATTGTAGCATACTGAGCAGAAGCAAAAAAAAGTATCATTATTTTGTGGTATGATAATTAATTGTACATAAAAGTATGAAGCTGACACTTTGAAGCATGTACCTTCTTATAGAAGGTATTGCTTGAAGAATGCGGAAGCAAAATCTCTTTCCATATTTCTGCTCTCATTTAGTGTGGCAGACACTTTAACTGGTTGTATAGTTTTTCCTTCACTGAAAAAAACCCATGGTGTCTAGAATCAAGGAAGCAGTCAAGCAGATGCTGGCTCTGATGAAATAAACCTAAGGCAAACGAAATATAAAGAATAGTGGTTCCAAAGAATGGAAAAACCCTGGGTTCTTTGATGAAAAAGTAGAGCCACTAGACCAATCCTGAGAGAGTTTATTTCTAGACTTCTTAAGGGATGTAATAAAACACAAATTATTTCTGTTATTTTGGGTTAAGAATTTTGATTCTTGAGTACAAACCTATTCTAAGTTATACAAATAATAATTTCCTACTCAAACTGGTTTCCACATTACACTTCTAATTGATTATTACCTTCTCAGTGAAACCTTCCCTGACAACACAATGTATTTACGAACCCTTCCCTGACACTCGCCATAGAGACTTTATTTTTAATAGCCAAAACTAGAAAAACATCTTCAAAAAATCAGATGTTTCGAACTACCCAAATTGTCCCTGCAAAAATCATTAACACTCCTTAATTATAAAAATAAAAACAGTACTTTCACAATGTCGAATGTGAGCAGCCCCTTAATCAAGTGATCAAATCCAGGAGCAAGTGGGTATCACATGCTTCCTGGGAAGGGCACGCTATCTCCTGTTGTGGTCCTGCCACAGATCATGATTTGAATGTAACAATGTGAAACATCAAAGGAATGCAAATTGAATTACAAAATAACCCTTCTGTTCTCAAAAAGATCAAGGTCAAGATAGAGACTGAAGGAAAAAAATCTGAAGAGATATGGCAACAAAATGCAACAAGTGATCCAGAATAGACCTTGAGCTGTGGAAAAAAACAAATGCAGCACATTTTTAGGATTGTTGACTCAATTTGAATACAGATTGTGGATTAGATCATAGAGCTGTATGTTCCTGTGTGAAGTAAATAATACATTCAAATATTAATGTAAACAGGCACCACATCTCCAAGTTATTGTCAAATGTTCTGGAACAACCTTTTTTGAAATTGCATGAAAATAAAAATTAAAACACACACACGTGTACACACAGGCATGCCTTAACTCAAACACCACTTTTCTTGATCTCTAAGTTCTGACATAGATGTTTTGTCTCCCATAGCGCTCTCTACATGCCATTACCTTAGCATCTTTCATGCTATATGATAATCATTGATTTATCTCTTCCTAGGGGAATCAAAACTATTCAAGGGCAGAAATAGTGTCATATTTGATTTTGAATCTTAGGTTCTGGCACACAGCTTGTTACAGTTATGAACCTAATAAGTGCTTATTGAGTGAGCATAAATAGATATATATATTTGTAGAAATATACATTCCATGTGGAGAAGGAACACTAATTATTAATAATAAAATAATTTGTAAATCTGCAATATTATGCATTTGTTAAATCATCTAACTATAAGGTGAGCCTTTGACTATTTTTAGAAGACCCAATGGTCTAAGCTAAAACACTTTTAATATTCAGATTTTTATAATTACAAATTTGTACACCAGTGATTCCTTAGATATATTTGAAAACAGAATAAACGTGATAAACAAAACAAAAAGATGGTGTACAAATCCTAGGAAAGCCTACACTCAAATGTCATTGCTTCAGTATCAGTCATTACTTAGTAGCAAGACAGAATAATTCCTTTACCTTTCTGCCTGTTTTAAAGTTTATATCTTGTTCCATCTCTGTCTTGTTTTCTCATGTCCAGCTCTAGGCATGTTATATGTAATTTCCTTATTCCATTAACTAATTTCTGCCAAGTTTGTCTTGTAGGAAAAGTATACTCTGCTCAAATCTTAGTGTGCTTTTTAAAATTGTTTAGGTTTTATATTTTAGGTCTCTTACTACAAGAAGTAGTATGTTAGAAGAAAATTATGATTCCCCATTTCTGATGTCATCTTCCATGCAGAGGAAGACTTGCTGTCTATCGCTTTACTCACTTTACCCCAGATGCAGGCACTTGAGTTGAAGATTAAAGTCAGACCTCTCAATGGAGTTTCACTCCTATTCCTCTTGGAAATTTTCCTTCCTTCAAGGAGAAATGCAGTTTATCTCAACCTCCTAAGGCTGACTTTTCCCCACCAGCTTTATCCTGGCTGGGCCCAGGTGAGTAATTCAACCTAAATTCAATGGTCAGTAGGTAGGTTCAAATGACTAACTCTATATAAAGGTCTCCCAGCTGCTCTCCTAGTAAATAAGGTGATACTTTGACTTCATCTTCCATTCATTTATTTATCTATTATTTTTCAGAACTCTGTTGCATGAGAGCGGTGATATTTATTGGACATATCCTTGGGCTCCAACACAATAGAATGTGACTGATACCGTACATTTTTAGATCTAATAAAGTTTGGTGACAGAGCCACCCTGACTGATCTTTCTATAACTTTTCTAAACAATATATTCTGTGTTACTTGTTGAGAATGGACCCCTTTATAGGAAAGGAAGTTAAACAGAAGGATGTCAGTGTCAAGCCACTTCCAAGTACTAGTGTGAAGCAAATCTACCCAGCTTCTATATGAGACTAACTTTATTATGACATTGTCAGTTGTTATTTTTATTGGGATCTATAGCTGAGAAATTCTCATTTTTATCAAGATACAAATGAGATTAAAAATCCCTGAGGAGAGACGGCACTTCCAGGCCTTCTTTGGGATTCCTACAATATAATAGCCCACAAACAGTTTTCCGTAGTATATTCCCAGAAAGTTTAATATGAATCACATGAAAGTAGTTGGAATACTGAGAAATCCTGGGTTGTGCAGTATAAATCAGGCTTATCTTTTACAAACTGTTATTATATAACTGTACACTGTAAATCTCTGAGGGATGAAGATGGTATGCACTGTTCCTGTTCACTTTAGGAGTTTCCTCCTAAGAGATTTGTCTCACTTGTAATTATTAGGAATAAAGAGAGAGGCTGACTGCCTTGCTGTTTCCGGCAGGAACACATGGCATATACAAAACTTTCACTGGAGTGACTTCAGAGCCAGGGTGTTGGCCTTGGCTTCACCTAGCTAGGAGTACTATTTTATCAGTTTTCTCAGGGATGGTCAGGCTCTAGAGGACTCATTAATGCTGAATAAGCTTACAGGAAACAGATTTATAAACCAGAATGCCAATTTATTCACTTACACAGAACAACACTCTGCACTATGTAACAGAATACTTGCATCAGCTGGCAAGTACACACTCCTTCCCAGTGAAAAAATGTCTTCTTGGGAAATCAAAATCAGATCAGATAGTTTTTGTGGTGAGTCAAGAGGTGAAACAAAGGGAATTTGATTATGTTAGGGAATATTGTGTTCACATTGTGGTAGATGAAATGGCCTTCTGCATTTCAGGTTTACACCTGCCAAAAAGTGAAGAGCAGTATCACCAAACTGGCTGACTACCCTTTGAGTTATTGCTAAATAAGCACAGACAGATTCTAATATTTACTTAAAAAAGAAACAATGTTTCTTATCATTTAACATAAGTTTTGTTATTTCAATAAATGGTTATTCCACAAAATTACTTTCTAGCGTATCTTTCATTACTTACATTTGTGATTACTGTCCTCATAAAATATTGGGGAAAAAATTCCATGGCTATCTTGCTGAATTTTAGAATGCCTATTCATCTTATCAAGACAAGTAAAATTGCTTCTTAGGGAGGGTTGCTTTTGCCCTGGTGTGGGCTGTGTAAAAGCTGAAACAAAGACAATAAAAAGTGAGATCCTTGACTCCACAAGACACTGGCTGGAAAAGTATTGCATTAAAAGTTATGAAACAGCTTTTCCTGAACCTAGCTCTCAGCTGTGTCACCTTGGATGAGTCATTTATCCGGTGTGGATTTCAATTTCCTTATCTTATAAGGATGATTATAAACTCAAATGACTATTGCTGGAGGATAGATACCCAAGTGATTGAACTGGGCTGAAGTTAAGAGGTTAAAAAGTTATGGGGAATTCTGGCTTATTTAAGAGGCAAAGATAAACCCAGAGGTCTGAAAAATTTTCCTGTGGTTGCTTACTTGTAACACTCATTTGGTATCATATTTAGTAACATTTTCTATGTTCCTGGGAGTAGGATGGGAGATTAAGCATAATGATGGTGTGATGGTTAATTTTATGTATGAAATTGATTGGTCACGGTGTACCCAGATTAAAGATTATTTCTGGGTGTGTCTGTGAGTGTTTCTGGATAAGATTAACATTTGAATTTGTGGATTCATTACAATAGATTGCCCTCCCCAATGTGAATGGCCATCATTCAATCAATTGAGGGTCTGAATAGAAAAACACATGGAAGGAGGAACTTGATTCTTTTTTCCTGCTTTGCTGGTTGAGCTGGGACATCTCATCTTATCTACTCCAGCCCTCAGAGTGAAATTTATACCACCAAGTTCCCTGGTTCTTAGGCCTTCCAATTCCAACTGAATCACAACTGGCTTTCCTGGTTCTCTATCTTATAGACAGCAGATTGTGAGACTTCTAGCCTCTGTAATCACAAGAACCAATTTATCATAATAAATCTCTCTCTCTCTCTCTCTTTCTCTCTACACACACACACACACACACACACACACACACACACAATTTTCTGGTTCTGTTTCTCTGAAGAATCCTGACTAATAAAATGAGTACTCTATATGCTTTAGGACCTTGTCCAATATTACATGGTAAAATTGTGAGAGAACTGAGAAAGGATTGGAGAACACAAAGCCAGAGAAATTTAGATCTATCTCAGGATGCTTTAGAGGTCAGAAAGTATTTTGCCTTACTTCGTAGAAGGGAAAACTAAGGCCTAAATTACTCACTAATTTAGATTTCTTAGTTTTGGTCTGGGTGAAGACCAATGGCCTAAATTCCTACTGAATATCTTTTTCCAACACTGTGCTGTCTCCTATAAGACACAGATGTAGAGAATCGTAGGAAATCTACTGATTGTCTAATTCAATCCCTTCATTTTTTTTTATTACAACTGCCAATCACCCAACAACAGAGCTGTAGTTACAACCAAAGTCTACTCAGAAGCAGGAGGTATTTATATTTCACATATTTGATATTTTTTTTTACTTTATGTAACAAATCATGCAAATGAAAGCAATAGTCATGAAGTCTAAATATTCTGAACAACTGTAATTTTCAATATGTTCCACATATAGTATAAACTCCCAATTATGAAATATTGTGTTCATTATGTCCAAACATTCAAGATGTTGGATTAAGACTTTAAACTTGTTTTTTCTATTCAAATTCTGTTTCTATCACTGAGAAGTAATCACTAGAAGAGAGCAGGCTTGTGTTATTATACAATTTCATCTCTTAATAAACACATATTTATTTCTCTATTTATACGTAAAAGCATGTTATGTCAGCCATATACTTCACTTCATTCTGCTGGTAAAATATACATCAAAATTCTCCTAAGTTTACTGGTTTTGAAAATAACACCAATTCTTGCATGCTGTGTAAACCCTTGCTATTTTAAGCTTTTTCCATTGGTGACTCTATTTCTGACAAATGTACAATTTGATCATTGTAAAATGTGCTAAAATTATTTTGTAAAATCTTGTATAGCTGCAAGTTGTTCAGAATAAGAGATAATAAGCTTTTTTGTACATCATGATTGAAACATTCTGTGATCATGGAGATAACTATCAATGTTCATATTTGTCATTGAATTGTTTACCTTTGAGAGGCTACACATATTTTTTCATAAGGATATAACTGCTAAAAATATAATAGAAAAAGACAGTGGTTTGCTACCAGTGAGCACTTCTGAAAGGTAATATGAAGTGCAGATGGCCATCCACCTGTGGACATAAAACCACTAACCAAACAAGCTCCTGAGAAGTCACTATATCCACTTTACTTAAGAAAATAAACAAGTCCTGTAAATTCTATCTCAAAATGTAACATTTGCCTTTACTTGTGTATTTTCAGCATAGATACAGGGGTTAAATTGTTAATGTTTTACTTTCACTTCCTTAAATTTTTTTTAATCAAACTTTGCTTTTTCTCTCCCTGGGGAACGACAAATGGACAGCTTTCCTCTCTTGTACTCCTCCTTCCATTACCATCACAGCAGAATGCATCTGAGACTGTAATAATTCAGTGATGAAATACAAAATGTCGCAATGCCATCTCTCTTAAAGTGAACTGAGATTTTGTTATGCCATTTTAGGTGCACTAATAGCAACTCAAGTCCCATGGAGTATCCTAATGTGAATTTAATGAGCTGATAGCATATAAATGACAGTACTGTGAGGGTGAAGGTGACATAACCTTTTTCTTTCTATTTGATGTTTGTCTTTGAAAAACTACAGATCTGTTCAAAATGTACTGCATTATTACTAAGTGGCACATCACTCACCAAAGAAGCTACTATTGTTTTAGCATTTAAGAACATTTATTTTTCTCTTACTGGAACAAGCATCATGAGAAATTTTTTAATCATTAGGATAATAAAAATCTGAATAGTCTTTTCTCTGAGCAAACAAAAATATGTAGCATTCTGGTGTCGATTTCGCCATGGACTGATGGTCTCCAGTGACAAATATTTACTCATGTGCCCCATAGCTTTGAACATAGCAGTCAGTGATGTAACACTACTAAATTGGACTTTAAAATAGTGAAACTATCCTTCCTTATATGAGGTATTATTTGAGGATGTTCAAGATAGCACTTATGAACTTTGCCAATTACAGTTGATTCCTCCACTTAGTTTAGTCTTTCAGGTTGGTCCAACGTTTGTGAAAATCCAGGTAACCAAGTTAAATTGAAAGTACCATGGTTTATCCCAGGAACATACCGCAAATGACTCAAGGACAAAGTTAACACATTTTTAAAAATAGAAAAAAGTAACTGAATATCTCTGATGGTGATCAGTAAGCATGAATATAGAAATATTTTGTAAAAGTTTATGATATTCCTATGCATTTTAATGGAATTTATATTCTAGAAGTACTTGGCACATATTAGAGCATACTGGAGGGTTTTGAGATGGAATGTGGGTCAAGGATTGACAAAAAATATGTAAGAATGAAAGGCCTGTACACCCATGTGTCTCTACTGAATATCTTTGATATTCCTCTCATGATATTCCCCTCATTTAAAAAGAAAATGTGCACCTCAAATATTTTTTTCAACTCTTTGAAATTTTTAACTGATTGTCCTTAATCTACCAATAAAGAAAATGGGATCAAATAGATTGCATTATTTTCTGAAGTCTCAAGTCAAGTTCAAACAACAGAGACAAGAAAGATTAGAACATTCATCCTCCTATTCTCTGTTCTATGGTTGTTCATTTTCATGTCTCCTTCAAGACAAGATAAATACATGAAATATATGTGACATTTAATATTTATCATTTGTTCAGGTCTAAATAACTAACATGGAATCTGATCTGAATTAAAGCTGACATGCTAAAATATGAAGTTAAACATCTTTTAGCTAAATCTATCACAACTCAAGAAGTCTTATACAATTAGCTCTCCAAACAAATATATATACCATGGATTGTGTTTTATGAATATAAAAATTAAGCAGCTTAAAGAGTCTCGAAAGTTTGGATTTTGGCAAAGTTCAAAAATCTTTTGGTTGCCAGGTGACAGAGCAAAACATATCACATATGCCTAACAACCAACATGTACATATTTTGTCTTTCCAAGGTTTCTAGGGCTGGTCAGGCATAGTGATGCATTACTGCTGAAGGAGCTTCCAGCAGGGACAAATGTTTGTCTGTTTCAAAAAGCATTTTCTTAATCCTTAACAAAAACAACCTAATATTTCTCATCATTTAATGGTTGAGTAAAAGTTGAAGCTACCCAATAGAGATTGTGTTCTACTTTATATTTGTATTGTCTCAAGAACAGTGTTTGTTAAATAAGAATCACTAATTATAACATGGTTGCAAATAATTAAATACATGGAATTTTTTTAACTCCCCCACCATGGGCTGTAAAAGCATTGTAATGTTGGGTATATCACTGCCATTAAAATATCATATAATTTCTTTTACTTTTAGGAATAATATTGAAGTCTGAGTATTATATTGCATTTTGCATATATTTAAATGTATTTTCTCAGCTTAAAACATCTCTTCAAGGCAAAAGACCGGTCAAAACATTTTTTATTATATTTAATGCTTGGCCAAAAAAAAAAAAAAAAAAAAGCAGAATGATGTGTTATTCACAGACAAATTACAAGGAGGATATTAATTAAAAAATTAATCTATGCCTACTGAAGAAAAATTATAACCTCTGTCCACTTAAAAGTCAGCAGCTGATTTATTGGTTACTCATGGCAATACAATTTTAGGAAAAGTGAAACAAAAGTTTATTTGACTTTTTCAAGGTACCTATAGGTTTTAGAGTTCTATTTTTTTCTTAATGTTTAGAGTAAAATGGAATTAAAATATGTTAAAACAAAGAAGTAACCTTTATGAAAGATTTGAAAAAGGGCAACACTGGCCTTTTCTTGAGTCTTTTGTTGTTGTTTTTACAATTATTTTAAACTGTTTTCTGTAGATAGGACATTTTTCTCATGGGCCATAGCACATTTCTAGGTTCATTCTACACTCTGTGTGAGAAATTATCTTTAATAGTTTATAGGAAGATATCTTATAGGAAGATATCTTAGCAACACTATATATTGATTTCAAAAACGGAATTATTAAGTGTTAAAATTTGTAAGAGTAAGCATTCTGTTAATCCCTAATAGTAACACTGAGTGTTTTACAGTAGATTAATGCCCTGGAAAGTATGAATCAAACTACTGATATTCATAAAATGCATGTAAAGTTGGTTTTCAAGTAGATTTTTCTGATAATTTGGACCAAATGGAATATCGTGATGCTATGTTAAGTAGATGTTATTTAAATACTTTGAACAAATACCTGCTTTGTTTTCAGAATAAAACAAATAAAATAATGTGTGTAAAATCCAAATAATAGAGAAATACATTCTAAAAGTTAAATGTCTTCCATAATTCTACCTCATGAAAAGACTCTTTGTCAACAGATTTATTCATATTAATTTTTATTTTTCTGTATGCATTAACAATTTTCTAATTTTTATGTAAAATGAGACTAGATTTTTCATATTGTTCTTCAATTCACTTTTCTTCACGTAGCAATGTATTCAATATATCTGGCTTATTTCTTACGATAAGGCTAAGAAATTCATATATCTATACATATCCATGTATCATAAGTATATGATGAATTACTTTAATCATCCTCATTGATAGACACTATTTTTTTTAAAAAATTGGTAATACTGCACATAAAAATGCAATAAACTTTTATATATGTACATATATTATGGAGGCATTTTTATAGAAAAAATTCCTGAAAGTAGCAATGCTGGGTCAAATGACATGTAAAGATTTAATTTTAGGATTTATTGTCAAGTTTCTCTCTAAAAGAGTTATAATCCCTTGTTCTCCAAGTGACAATTTATGAAAATAACTACAATTACATCAACTCTGGATATTTTCAAACTTTAAAATATTTGCAATCTGAAGTTTCTTTAAAATAAAAAAGCTTTTAAAAATGTTCAATTTATTTATTACTGAAATGAGTTACTTTTCACCTGTGCCTTGTTTGTTTGTAATATTTTTTCAGTGAATTTCTATTGGTATTATGCAAATTAAATTTTTTGGTTGTTCTGTAGTAGTTCTTTATATACAATGGCTATATGAGTTTCACAATTATGTATAAAGTAAACATGTCATCCCAGTGTATTATTTGCCTTGAAACTTTTTTTTAATGAATTGAGAATTTCCAAATTTTTTGTTTAGTCAAATGTGTCCATTTTTTTATCATATCATATTTTTATTTATTCTCTTTGACATATCCTAACAATTTCTGAGTAACAGGGATTTCAGCAAAAATTCAGGTGAGAACTATCAGAGGTCAAGACCAAAATCTCAAGTGGCTGAGATGACTATGTGTTATAGCTAACATTTCTTATATTTTAATGGGGTGGATCTCTTTTGTATTTATTTAACCTAAGTTGTCACAAAAATAAAAAGCCTTTGTTTTTAAGAATCTGACGGCAAGACTGAGCCTGGCTGACGTTGCTGATCACAGAGAAGACTTCTGTGAGGAACAAAAGCACCCACTTGTGCTTTTAACTGGATATGTATTCTGAGTACTGAAGGGTGGGATTTTGTTTGTTTGTTTTAGTGTTAACTAAGTGGAAATCCTAGTTATGATTTCACCGACTGGCCTGTGAACAATCGTCTGGTGCCTGACCTAGTGCAGACAGCTATAGGTTTATTTCTTAAAAATACCTATGCTGCTCTGCAGGAAGATTTTGTTGCCTTTGCAAATCCCATAGAATCCCAGGCAACTTTTAAGCAGCTCAGGACTTTGAGGAAGACAGGGAATAAAGCTTACTGGTTCTCAATTCAAAAAAAGATAGATTTTAAGATAGATTTTAATTTAATCTTAGAACCTATGGTTGAAGCATGGTACAAAACCTAAAAAGAAAATTGTCTCCCTCTTTTAGACTGGAAATAGAATGTCAAAAAGTGCATGAAAAGTCCTGTCCCACTGCAACAAAATATAAAAGTGTTATGCCTCTTTTCACATCTTCAAAACTATGTATTAAGTGTCTACATTATTCAAGGGATTATGCTGGGTATTGTATAACATACAAATAATGCAATAAATAAGGATTATTATTAGTAGTAGTCGTATCTTTTCAAGGAAGTTTTTATATAACTAAACATATGGGCAAAAATAAAATCAAAAACCAAAAGCAGGAAGTAATATAAAAAGAAGACAGTTAAAGTTTGACAGAAGTTTTTAGGAAGAAAAAAGCTTGTTCTTGTTTGTAGACATCAAACTCTTGTATGAAAGATATGACAATTTCACCAAGCCTTGATGAATAAGAGATTGTTAGGTGTGACAATGTGTAAGAAACAGAATCTCGTGGAGAAGAAAGGGTTTAAGTAAAAATCGAACCAAAATAAAATGCTCACAGCCAAACTCCTTTGACCTCAGACAAAAACAGTATCAATAGTTAAAAGTTCCTCACTGTCAAAGTTAACACAATGTCTTACTGTCATTGGTTCGTTCTTATCTCTCTCTTCATATATATATATATATATATATATATGTACACATATATATAATTTATTATAACTATATGTATTCATTATAATATATATTTTTATATATTATATTTGTAATTATATTATATATAATTAAATATGTGAAAACATTTTCATATACATAATTTATATGTTTATGCAAATATATAGAAAAATGTAGGTATATGTTTTTATAAATATATGGAAATAAATATTTGCTTATATAAATCTGTGCATACTCATATTTTTTCAACTCTTGGCTATAACCATGTGTACAAAAGTATTTGAGTAAATTTCTGAAATAAGAATGAGAGCTAAACCAGTTGACTTTTATCTGTGATGCCCGGAGTTTTAATTTTTCTTGTGTTAATGGCTGTTCTTATCATGCAAATAAGATGTCTGATAAATGACAGACTACAAGACTTTACATTTTTTCACATCTGCTTTTATAATATGTGCTATTTATTTAGAGGCTTTATGATCCCTTCTGATGCAAATGTTTGGATAAGGGTTGGATTAGGTTATGAGGGAAAAAAGGATCCACAGCTTTTGATTTTCTGCTTGTAGACCTGGATGAAAGCAGGTATAAAAATCAGCACTATTTTGCTTCTGGGTTCTAATAGGCCTAACATAGAAGAATCCTCACAAGGATAGCCTGAAACATAGAAAAAAATCAATCAACTATTTCAGCATATGTTCTGAAAAGTATGGTATAGGAAAGATTGTCATTTTTATCTGATAGCTCCATGTAGCGGCCCTGCCGAGGACTGTGACCTGGAGCCTAAACAAAGTATATGAAGATGATTCTTCTGAATAACCAAGTGATATGCACCAACTGTTTAGCATTCACAAGGTGCACAGATTATCTCTGAGAAAAATGTGTATATCAGAAAATAGGCATGGTTTGTCAGCAAAAGCCCTATGTGTACAATAGGAGTCAAGGTGGCAGACATCAATGGAGAGCGTGTTTTCTGTTTGTCTCCAAGCAAGGCCTGTCCTTCTCTATGGTCCAGTATCTCTGATCACGATTTAGGTACCAAGAATAAGTAGATAGCATCATCCTATTAAAATGACTCATTCTGATCGATTGTTTCAATGAAATAAATAGGAGAGGACTTTATGAAGCTCACTTCTCTGTTGCAGAGGCCAGGTGTGTGAAGTAAGGCATATGGATTAAATGACATGTCAATAAGCCTTTCAGCCTGATTATTCTTTCTTTCAAATATGTAGCAATCACTATCCCACAAGAGCTAGATGGAAAGAAACTCATTCCTTAAATCAGAAGATTCCAAATATCGTTGGCACTAACATGAATTAACATTCATTTTACCTTAAAAGGAGAAATGCTAAGAGGAATGTAAATGGCTTAGATGAAAAGAAAAACCTCATGTGGTTTTCTCAAGAGGGAGACAGATTGGGAAACCCTCAAGAAAACAAAACTTGAGCCATAGTAGCAAATGGTCACTGCAGCAAAACTCAATAAATTCAAGCATTGTGTATACAAGTTGATTGAGTGGCTTTGGAAACCACACCTCCGTCAGTTTATACACATGGATCTGGTCCTGCTGTTGCCAGTCAGATTTTAAGCTTTGATTTATGCAGCTTTTGGTAATTGAGGTTTTACTTGACTTTGGATCCATTTTTCTTTCTTTTTTCTTGTTATTTGTTTGCAGTGACAATATTGCATCCAAAAGTACACACCAGAATCTTTATTTATATGTATGTGTAATGTCATTTTATAGACCTTACACATTTAATATAACATGAATGTTCTGAATCAGTGTTAGGCAGAGCATTGTAGCTGAAACAATATGTAAGTCTGTGTAACCTGTAATTATAAAAATCATAGTTATAGGAAAGAAGTTTTTTTTTCTTTCAATCTTTTCCGGGAACTCTATATAACTTGTTTATTTACTCTACATTTGATTTATAACAAATTAAATGAATTGTCATCATTCCTCAAAATGCAATTATTTCCACAGGGCTGAGATCTAAAATATGCCATAAAAAGTTCAATTTATAAGGGACTAAGCCCTTTAGTGTTGTCCGAGTCCATTAGTTGACAGACAGAAGAATTAACGTCAGAGAGGTTGGTTAAGTGATTTGCACAAGACAGTATAATTTGTTATTTCTCAAGCTGTATTTACTTACATTATCTTCTGGTCTCTAATCCAGGTTTCTTCTCTCTACAATGTACGTCACGCCAAAAAACCTCAAAGTTCTAAATTTAATACTTCCCTTACACTGAGGATAATAAATTTGAACATCAAGGAGCCTGAAGCACCTAATGAGCTGGCTTTCTGTGGGACAGGATTGATTCTAATAACTCTATGCTATGTTTTTACTGGGCCCCATCACAGTAGTCATCTGTAACACCAAATCAACAAAACAAGAGGGGAAAAAAAGCAGAGGAGGGAGAGATAAAGTTTTACTTTTCCAATGGACCAGGTGCTTTAAAAGATTACAGTGGAAAATATATCTCCCCTTGTAGCATTATGAAATTAGGGCAATGTTTGATCTGGGATTCGAGACTGAAATAATGGTAATGAAAACATTTTAAAATTTATTATCATTTTTAATTTACATTACATTATACTGTATCACCTTAATAGGAGATGCTTTCTATTTAGGTGCTGTTTGCCTCATAGCAACCTTTTCAATGGATGATACTGCAGGACAGATCAAGGTCATGGCTTGCCCAGGAACCAAGGTCATATATGTATAATCAGTTAAGTTCTTGAATATTAATACATTTATTTTTAGATAATATGGAAGATCTTTTAACATTTTTGAATTGTGACACTGAAAATATATATTGATTTTGAAGTAAGATAATGATATGTATACATACATCCTGGTCTTCAAAGCAAATACATACTTAACTACTTAATATGTCTTTACAGGTTTAATTTTCACCTATTTCCATTTTCTAGATTATGGGATAAAATATTCAAATGTTGAGAGAAACAGGCCAAGTCTCTCACTGGTGGTTTTCAGTACTAGCTGCTTATTAGAAATATTTTGGGAGCTTTAAAAAGTACTGATGTTTGGACACCACCCTCAAAGATTATGAATTAATTAGTCTGGGGTGTTTCTTGGGTACTAGGAAATTTAAAAAAAAGAAGGAAAGAAATTCCCAGGAGATTGTAATTATAGGCAAGGTTAGGAACTGCTGTCGTAGATGTTTTCATGGTCATGTCTTTAGCGTTACCTGTCCCTGTCTGCTCCTGCCCAACTGACCTGGAGCTACGGAAGCCTCTATAATCAGGTTCTGTGGGATGTCCTCTCTGCCTTAAGAGAAACTGCTGGGCCAGGAGCAGTGATTTACACTTATAATTACAATGCTTTAGGAGGCTGACGTGGGGGAACTGCTTGAGCCTAGGAGTTTGGGACCAGCCTGGGCAACATAACAAGACTTTATCCATACAAAAAATAAATAAATAATAAATTTAGCTGGGCACGGTGGCCTGCACTTGTAGTCCCAGCTACTTACTCATCAAGAGGCTGAGGTAGGAGGATCACTTGAGCCTGGGAGGTCAAGGCTGCAGTGAGCCGTGGTCATGCCACTGACTCCAGCCTGGGTGACAGAGTGAGACCCTGTCTCAAGGAAAAAAAAAAAAAAAGAGAGAGAGAGAGAGAGAAACTGAAGAGCAGTTTATTAAATGGTGAATGAGATCTTGTAAAGAGAGGGCTGAGATCTTCCCCATTCTGAATACTCCCAGAAGTAACAGAAATGTCAGAGGTGTTTGAACTAGAGCAACTCCTTTTTGAATAGAGGCTGGGTAAAATAAGGCTGAGGCTGGCTGGGCTGTATTCCCAGTAAGTTAGGCATTCTAAGTCACAGATTGAGATAGGAAGTTTGGGCAGAAGATACAGGTCATAAACACCTTGCTGATAGAACAGTCTACAGTAAAGAAGCCAGCCAAAACCCACCAACACCAAGATGGCAAGGAGAGTGACCTCTGGTTGTGCTCACTGCTCATTATATGCTAATTATAATGTATTAGCATGCTAAGAGACACTCCTACCAGTGCCATGACAACAGTTTACAGATGCCATGGCAATGTCAGGAAGTTACCATATAAGGTCTAAAAAAGGGAGAAACCCTCAGTTCCATTAATTGCCCACTCATTTCCTGGAAAACTCATGAATAACGCACCTTTTTTTTAGCGTATAGCAAAAATAACCATAAAAAATGGACAACCAGCAGCCCTCGTACTCTGCCTATGAAATAGCCATTTTTTAAAAATTCCTTTACTTTGATAATGAAGTTGCTTTCACTATATGGATTCACTTCAAATTCTTTCTTGTGTGAGATCCAAGAGCCATCTCTTGGGATCTGGAACAGGACCCCTTTCCAGTAGCAGAAAGACAGCAAAAGTGTTCTTTCTCCAGAGGTCTAACAAAATTTAGATGAAAAAAGTTATTATGCCACCATCCGTGAGCTACAATGGCATAGGAACACTCAAGCTTCTGTAGGTTAAGATGCATAGTCTACTCACTAGTCTTCCAACCCCTTAAGCTTTATTTAGTTACTTGAATGGGCATGATGGTCTCAGAGCTCCAGCTGCTTCTATGCTTAGCATCCCAGCACTCTCGAGAGCTCTATTAAATACATGAAAATCCAGCCATACCCCAGGCTAACTGATACCTCTTTTCCATGAAGGTATCATCTCCATTTCTTTGGTTTGGTGTCATAGGAATAAACCCTTTCATTTCCCATCCTTTAGGAGTCACTCACACTGAAATGAAGGTAGAGAAATTCAATGTCTTTCACTACTATTCATCTCCTCATGTTCTTTCTTTGTCTCCTCACTTAGTCAAGGAGTTATTTTCATCTGGAAACTTCAATGTCTTTTGTGTATGCACTAACTGAAGGTACATTCCTATATAGCCCTGTGTCACTATCACAAGATGCTCTCATTTATATTTTTCCCTTTGCATATTTATGCACTGTCTTGGTCCTGAAAAGTTGAAGACATATTTCTGACAATTCAGTAAATTAACTTACTCATCGCACAGTGTGCTGGATGCATTGTCTTTACAACTGGGTTTTTTGTTTGCTTTCAGCATCCTGACATCAGCTGCTGATTCTCTGAGAGGCAGAATAGCCTGTTGCTATGATTGACAAAGCTGATCGGGTAGAGGAATAATCTGCAAAGCTTAATAAAAATGCAGCCCCACCTAAGGCCAACTTGAGAGCAGGGGCCAGGAACTCACATTGTACAAAGCCCCATGTTCAGTGGTCTAGTGAACAAGACTTGGTCTATAGAGCCATGAAGTTCAAAACTCAATTGATTTAACTTGCTAAGACTCAGTTTTCTTCCTTTTTTTTCTTTTAACCTCAAAATAAATATTAATATGGAGGAATCTGTAGAGATAAAATGAAATTGTCTATATAAGGAGCACAGTACAAAGAAGAACTCAACAATTATGTTTTTTCCTTTCTTTACAGATTGTAATTAATTGTGGTATTTATAGAGATTTATAAGCAAGAACATTCCTGTTCGCAAATAACATATTTTTTCTGTTACTTTTTCTTTCTTCCTTCTTCAGAATATGTCTCCATTTTCCAAAACTGAAAGATAAAAAAAGAATAGTTGAATTTCCTGTACTAAGATTATAGTTCACATTCAATTTGTAGCCATCTAGTCAAAAAAGTGCAAAATCAGCTCTTTGTCTTCTCTGCTTTGTCCTATCTGTCTCCAAATGGAAAAGGATATGCTGTGCTCACTCGTTTTGCTAAAGTTGACCTCAGAGAGAAAAATTTGCCTTGCATTTGTCATTGGAAACCTGTTGCATTTTATTCTTTATAGATGCACTAGTTCCATGACTTGGCTTCTACTAGGGTCAATTGGGTTTACATTCAGATTGCATTACAAAGCTGTGCATGGTAACACGGATAAGGGAGAAAGCAATAGTCATTAGGCCCTTTTGAACTCAAATTTGCAAGAAGAAAAAAATAATAAGAAACAATATTTCTAGGTAGAAGACATCATAAAGTGAGATGTAGAGACTATCTGTGTCTATTTCACCAAAGAACTCGCCTTTGGGTTTGCACAACTATATCTGTTGGCCTCTCAATTGAGTGTTTTTGAAATATTTTACCAGGAGAACTATCACCAGTGTATTTAATAGTTTGGTAGTCATATGTTGAGTAACCAGTTGATTCATTGCCATGCCTGAAGACTTGGAGTCCTGCTTTAAAACATGGTTACAGTTATCACTAACAAGTTCAGCTGAGTAGAATTAACCTGGAGGAAAAAAAAAAGTATATATATATATATACATATCTTTCCTTCACAAAGGATAGACCAGAAAGCTCAAGAAATCAATGGGAAATGGGAGGTGTTTACAAAATTAAAACTAATTAGAGGCAAAATGTGACACTGAGAAATAATAGAGCAACTGGAAAGTACTTGTTAAAGTAAGCTACTATAGAACAGGCAAGTAAATATGAACCTCTACAAAACAAATCATAACTAGAGACAGAATAGTTTCCATCATTCTGAAAAAAACAAGAGTTATTTTAAGATAAAGATTCAGAGAGGGAAAGCAGAAAACCGTTCCTGGGAAAAGGCAGGTATGCAGCTAAAAATCTAACGTGGTAACTAGCTTCCCCTCTTTTCTATCCTCTGCCAGGTCCTTTTGACTTTTTTTTCCTTCTTTCTTGACATTTTTTTCCTATCAAATCTGCCTTGAACCCAGTTTTCTTTTTCCTTTCCCAAGCAAGTGATCTAACTGCATTTTGAAATTTGATTATTGGTCTCAAGTTATGATGTACCTAGTAATAATCCACAGTCAGGATGCATGTATAGGTTGTATTGTTACATATTGTTAGCCATCTTATGAAGTATATGCAGTGACTCCTAGATGATAAAGGTTTTGTATTTACTGCCAGCCCAATGCTTATTCCAGTCCAATAGTTCTTTTTGGGTTACAAAGTTCCTGACTCTCTCCAGTCGCTGCCAACATCTCTATTCTCTTATTAAAGTCAGAGCTTCTGCTATTCCTCTTTTCAATCTCCACAGATATTTATTTTTAAATACCTATGCAATGAAGATTTGATATGAGCTATATCCTCCAATCTCACTTTGAATAAAACCTCCAAATCTGTAGCATGTCCTTCCTGTCTTGGTTCTTTATAGACTCCCCACTTACCCTCACTCCTCTTCAGCCACACCAGTCTGCTTATTCTTCCAGAAATATGCCAGGTCCACCAAGTCCACTTGCTCCTCAGGCCCCTGGCACTTCTTTTGCTCTATGCTTTGAAACTCTTCCCTAATACATTGTTCAGATCTCGCCTTAAACATCATCTCTAAATGGCCTTCTCAGACCACCTTATCTAAAGTAGCACCACAGCCACTTTTTTTTTTTTTTTTTTTTTTTTTTTTTGAGACGGAGTATCACTTTTGTTACCCAGGCTGGATTGCAGTGGCACCATCTCGGCTCACTGCAACCCCTGCCTCCAGGGTTCAAGCAATTCTCCTGCCTCAGCCTCCCGAGTAGCTAGGACTACAGGCGTGCGCCACCACGCCCAGCTAATTTTTGTATTTTTAGTAGAGACGGGGTTTCACCATGTTGACCAGGATGGTTTAGATCTCTTGACCTCATGATCCACCCACCTCGGCCTCCCAAAGTGCTGGGATTACAGGCGTGAGCCACCGCGCCCAGCCCACCACAGCCACTTTTATCATCTCACTCTGTTCTAGTTTCCTTCTTGATTCCTATCAATCTGACATTAAATTTGCTTTATTTGTTGACATTTTATATTTACTCCCTCCGTGGTGCGCATGTAAGATCTGTGAAGGTAGGAACCCTGATGGGTTTTTTCATCTTTCTTTTTCTATATTTCTAACAGTGCTTGGAATATGGTAGTGGTTAGAAAATAGACTGAACAGATGAATGAATGAATGAATGAAACACCTTCTACTGCACTTTAAAATATTTGAGAGCAGTGAACAAACAGCACATAAAATAAACTACCCTGGCTGGGTGCAGTGGCTCACACCTGTAATCCCAGTACTTTGGGAGGCTGAGAAAGGCAGATCATGAGGTCAAGAGTTCGACACCCACCTGGCCAACAGGGTAAAACTCTGTCTCTACTAAATATACAAAAATGATCTAGGCATGATAGCAGGCACCCGTAATTCCAGCTTCTGGGGAGGCTGAGGCAGGCGAATCATTCGAACCCAGAAGCAGAGGTTGCAGTTAGCCAAGATCTCACCATTACAAGCCAGCCAGGGCGATAGGGTAAGACTCAGTCTCAAATAAATAAATAAATTAATAAATAAGCAATCAAATTATATATGATAGATACTTAGCATAATTTTATAAAAAAGAATGTACAAACAAACGAATGAATATAATTGCTATTTGATTAACTAGAAATTCTTATTCCCTATCTGCGATTTAGTGTATTAGAGTGACTTTCTATAAGTGTTAATAACACGGAGGAACAATAAGGGAGTACCAGTGCTGGCATTTCCGGATTACAATTAATTAAGATTTGAAATTTCTAAATTATAATCTTTTTTACAGAGAGGGCCAACGGATATTCATGTAGCAGCCTGAAGAATGATCAATACTGTTGCAAGTAAGGGGCAATGACAGCTGTGTTTCATGGATCCTGGAATTTCTACTAAATTATGTGATATTCTTGGGCTTTACCAGTTCTTTGGGGTGAAGTTAGTTGAATCCTGATTCAATCTTACCTTTGGAATATTTGAATTTTTCAGAATCAGGCAAGGCATACATTATCATTATATACTAATATTTTTATATTCTATTATATTCTAAACATTTTAGAATTACGGGAGCCATTAGGGCATGCAACATTTATGATATTTCTTTATCACCTCAATCCTGTTTATTGACATAAAGCATGATTGCATATGTATTGCTAATGGGAGTTGGTCCTTATTGTAAAATAATAATACATTTAAACTTTTTGCTTGAAATTTTGTACTAAAGAAATTTTAAGGACACCTTGTTCATTATTCTACAGAATAACTAACACCTAAAGACAAAAGAAACAAAGAAAACTTTGAGGGGAAAACATTTGGTATTATGAAATTCTTTTGATATTTGATTCTGGAATCATTAGTTGTCCAAGACAAAAATGGGTGAGGGAGTGGAATCCAATCTTACAAACTAAGATTCAGTTAGAAGCTAATAGCTTACTACTCTAAATTGGCTTTAAATTCACTAATATTCTTGAGACTGATCTTATGAGACTGTTAGTTTGTAGTAATTCATATGGTGTTTATACTACCAATATGTACCCTACTTGATCTTTGACTCTTCCAGAAACTACCACCAATAGGTTATCAGTAAGTTACATATTCATGGTTATCAGTGCATCATTTGGACTTGATGGATTTCTCCTTCTTAGCCATTTAAAATTGTAAGGCAGTGTTTATAGGCTCTGGACTCTGAATGAGGAAAAGCATTCCATTAACTGTAATCAGAAAGATACTTTTTGTCAGGTGTTCCTATTTGTCACTGACCTCATCTTTTTAGGCCAGTTTATTGCGTGGTCTGAATTTCAACTCCAGTGTCATGCTTGCTATTTGCAAAATGCTATGCAGAGCTACTCTTCTTCAATGTGGACAGCAAAGCTAAACTGAAATAAGAAACCTGACAAAGATTTTAAGAAACAAGATGATGTGAGCATGTGTATGTGCAAGTGTATGTATGTATTTTGAGATATAAAAATAACCAGAATGCTCCAAACATAAATCAAAGAGTGAATGATTTGAATAGCAAACCAACATTTAGATTTCAGAAAAGAAACGTGTTAGTATTTTCATTTGTCCCACTCAAATATGACATCTTAAGAACTGCATTAGAGCAGTTTGTTCAAACAGAAACATTTTATGATTTGTTGTATTTGTGAATTCTGGTTAAAACATTTATTTTGTACTCACGTAGACTGAATTATTTCTGTGAATTTGGGTTCCACTGATATGACTTGTCCTTTTTTGTAGGCCTGTTAGCTCACTAGATTTCTAATATACCTTTTATTTTCATTTTCTCTCATCTCCTTGGTTTATCTCCACCTCTTAAATTTTAATGCATCAGTAAGTATAATTACATAAGTTTGAAGTTCAAATAAACGTAAAATTTAAATGTTTATCATGTTTTCCTCTATAAAGCTTCCTTTTCAAATATATATTTTTAAATATCCCTGAAAGGTTAAAGTATTTGGGCTAATGTCACATGACTAATTATTGATAAATATAGACTATGAAATTGGAAGCATGTTCGAGGTTAAGAATAAGCTATGAAACTTGTTATTGAACTACTATATTTGATACATACTATTTTATTTAACAAAACAATAATACGACATTGATTTTTATAGCTTTATTTTATATGTATTTCTACAACATACGCCAAGCAAACCCTAAGGTCCAATTCTCAAATCACGTGTACGTTATTTTCAGCTGTGGTTAGAGATCCAAAAATGAAAATGGGGCAGATAAGACCCACAGTAGATGTAATAAAGAAATCGAATAGAACTGGCTTTAGCTGTTCTGTCTTTTGTAATAACTTGAGATGGCAATTATTTTTGCCTTACATCAAGTTGCTACAATTCAAGTATTATTGAATTACAATATATGTTTAAATAAAAATGGTAAATCTTCAAGTTTATTGAAAGCGGAATATATTATTGAATTGAACTAGATGCTGATACATAACAGCTTTTGCTTTATATGCCATATAATTTATATTTACATCTCAGAAATGAATTCCACAATTATCTTATATTAATCAAGACTCAAAAAGTGTCCTAAGTCTCCCAATCATTTTCCTCTTTTTGCAAATGGACAAGTGTATTGGGAAGATTGTAGGCTTTAAAGTCTTTTCTTCCAATTTCACAAAAATCTTTTCAATAAGCAAGGAAAGCTTAAAAGAGGAAACTATAACAAAAATAAAAACAAACAAGAAAAAGAACAAGTCAAGAAAAAAAGAACATAGTTGTTTGGAATATTTGGCACCTGATGATAAAGGCAAGTAATCCTAAAAAGTTTTGAGGAAACAATTGTGCAATATTAGAATTTTAAAAATCAAAACAATCTTGAATAAGTACACAATCCATCTTGCATTCTTTATTTTCCCCTGAAGAAATATGGTGAATGGGATTAGCTTTCCTAAATAAACTAATTCTATTTCAGGGAAATGTCATTTTCCATGTGAAAACACCTGTACAACATTTCTAACTCCTCTGCCTGAAAGTTTTCTCATTGTGTGCTGTGTTTACTTGTTCCTCAGCGGGGTCTGCTGATGCTAATGGACTCACAGCAGTGCATCCTATTTCAGTTATTACAGGTCTAATTCAGTCATTAACATTTCATTAATGGACGGGCCTCCTAGCTGCCTGCAAGGCTGTGTAGATATTGATGAGTTCTCTGCTAAAAGAAACAAGTCTTTAAGGTGGACTGCTTTGGAAACGGAGTGTTTTAGTGAGGTTTTGCTGGGAGAAGCCTAAATTGTTTTCTGAGGGTTTAGCTAAGCCCCAGGTTAAGACACAATGGAGAATGACAAGAGTTTTGTCCCTTACCTTCAGGGATTTCACAAGCATTTAATAAATTGAGCACACATTTTATTTTAGGATGAGTGGTTAACTAATAGTGTCGTCCAAAACAAAGCACTGTGCATGTTCCCCATGTAAGAAGTCAGAAGCCATTTTGCCACAGCAATTTAAACTTTGCTGTTTTTCGTTACTGGAAGTACAAACTTGAGGAAGTAGCTTCATGAAGATGTCATTTAATGTCTACTTTCCCAGCAGCTACTGTCACCATAGTAAAGCATCCTGAGCTTAATGTCTTCAGTCACTTTTTATACTTTTTCACCTCTGTTGACTCCCAATCAGGCTTCAAACCTCAATTGCCAGGGAAACTAGTGATTTCTATGTTACTAAACCAGGTGGTTATTTAAGCTGGCATTGGTTACTTGATCTTTCAGCAGCATTTAATACAGAACCAGCCCTTATTTCCTTCAGTGGACTCCTTTATCACACATTCTCTTGTCATTTTACCAGCCACTTTTTTGCAGCCTTCTTTGCGCAACAACTGCAGATTGATTTGTGTCTCCTTTTCAATTTCTCAGTGACTCAGTCCAACCAATGGCTTTAATACCATTTCTGTGCATAAGGTTTTCAGATCTAAGCCTTTTTGCCCCAACATCATTTTGCAGTCCTGAGAAAATTAGAAGTGGTTTCCACTCTAGCTCCTTACTAACTTTCTGTTACATTAAGTCAAAGAACTTCCCTCAATTTCTACTTTATTTTCTATAAAATAAAGTTGTTGAACTGTATGATCTCTAAGGCCTCTTCAAACTCTAAAATTCTATGACTAGGACTCTGAGCTTTGTATAAACAAGATAATCAGATCTAAGAGTATGAACTGTATCCCCAGTTCTCCTATTAAACAAATTATCTTCCTGTGCAACTGAGAATTGAAATATATTGTATCATACCAATTTCTAATGCAAGTACTTTGTGAAAATTACTAATTTGATACCACAATTATGCTTGCAATGTAAGATTATTAAGTACAGCCATATTGCTTATAACTGTACATGAAACTTATATTGTTGCAATAAAGTGTGTTTAAATTCTATTACATAACCTTATTGTATTCTTTGATAGCATCCACAATTTTAATTGGAAAAAAATAAGCGGGCAATCAAAAAAGAATGATTGTGGGTAACTGTAAATTCTATTCTGATGCTGAAAAGGAATAACTAGTCAGTTTCCTATAAGCATCTTTAAATTGTGTTTATGGTCAGTATATCCAAGTATAGCAATGAGCATAAGTATGATTAGGGTTGGATCACCTCAAAACACTTTAAATAAGATTATTCATAAAAATATATTATATAAGAATATGAATTCTGCATCATAAATAGGAATTTCATATTTTTGTTTGTTTTATATGATATTTTAAAATACTTTAAATTTCAGTCTTCAAGGATTATCCTGTTGAGTTGTAGAAAAAATATAAAAGCTTGAAGAACTTATATTTATTTGATAAAGCTAAATATGAGGAAAGCAAAGACTTTAAAAACTACATTAAAAGGTAATCCAGAGTAAATGGGTTAATGTGTTTCCCACAGAAAACTTTAACAGTGGATAAGTAAAGGATGTAGATGCTTCTCACTTAATGCAAGAGAAAATATGTATATGATTTCTAGGCCAAATGGCAACATTTTATTTAAACTTTTAAAAGTTTTTTAAATTTAATAATAACAAAGATATAAAACACAGATTGAAAAATGATGAGCAGAGTAAACAGAGCTAAAGAGTGTGTTGAAATGTTATAACTCTCTTCTTTGAAGTTGCCCATCTGGCCTCATTTTGATGTGCTCATCATTTAAAAGCTTTTATTCCTTTAAAATAATAGGATTTTGTATCCCACTCTCCAAAGATATAAATGTAACCCAATTCAAGAATGGGAATACTTCAGTGCCACTCAACTTTTAGTTTTATGCTTTATATAGAGAAATCCATGTAAAATAAAATTAATTAGAAATTAGGTTAAATGTTTATAATTAAAATTGAAGTCATCTCAGCAAAGAGAAAAATTATAGATTATTTCATCAATAAAAATAATAAGTGCATGAATCAATGCACAAAACAAATCTATAATATTTAATTTTTTCCGTCAACTCATAATTTTAATTAATTTTTACTTATTTACTTGAACTATGTAATACCTTTCCACATTTTTCTTTCTTCTGATAGGATCTTGTAATGAACCTTCAAAGCAATCAAGAATGATCTGTCATGCATGTCTTTTGACAAGTATCTAAATCTTGTATGTCTCCAAGTTCTATTTTACCAGTACTGTGAAGAGAGTATGAAAGTGAGTCACAGGGAGATTTCAGTTGCTTAAATCAGTTCATTCTGACTCAACATGGTCAACTCTTTTGTAGGATAATTTATTTATAATGCTCTTAATTTTCAAAATTTAGATTCAGAGCCGTAATCCATCTCTTAGTTTATTTTGCTCAAGAGCTGGTAGGCATGTCTCCATCATACACTTGACTTTTTGTGTAGATGCCCTGGATTTGTCTAGCAGCCTCAGATTCCCCTATTGCCAATGCCATTCTAACATTCTGGAGAAGTAAACATTACTAAGCTGTCACTTTGTAAGACGCTTTTTAGCTATTTTAGAAAGTACGAGAAAAATTATTGAATACATTTTCTCTTTTACTAACCTTTCTACTGCTGATCCTCTACTTTAGAAATATATGTTTTTATATTCTACAGAAGAGTTGGTCTCACATTTGATCTCCAGCTACCACCTTTTCAGATAAGTAACATCAGTTCTCTGTCATTCATGATATGACTCAGCCAGATTGTACTACTGGCCACGTCTGTCAAGAATGTAACATATTCTCTCCCTTTGCCTGGTTAGGGAATGGCAGTTAACTCTGCAACTGTTCTTGAATACTTGTGTCTAGTTGACAAGCCCTTACTCGTAACTTTCCCCACTAACATATTTTCCCTCTGTGATTCCAAAATATTAGTTATACCCTCTCTTCATGGTATGTAAAACATTGCGTTAGGATAGTTTGTGTGTATATGTACTATGTACTCCCCTGAACAAATTAAAAACACATTCTAAGATGAAGAATGAAGGATTTCATTATTATTATTATTATTATTATTATTATTATTTGCCTTGATGCCTCCAATGCCAAGTTTACCTGGTTTCTGTATGGAGTTTGGATATACACGTTGGTTGTCATGAAAATTTCCTTATATATTGATTAGATTGTGGATTTAATGACTATTCAGTTCTATAAATGGCATTGCATTCACCCCTGAAAAATTCATATGTTGAAGACATGATCAGCAATGGGATGGTATTTGGAGATGGGACTTAATTAGGTTTATGAGGGTCATGAAGGTGGGAACCTCATAATGGGATTAATGGCTCTATGAGGAGACATCAGAGAGCTTGCTCCTTTCCTCTCTTATTGCCCGCCATGGATTTGCCCATACACGATAAAGGTGGCTGTCTGCAAGTCAGAAAGAAGGCCATTACCAGAGCCCAACTATACTGCCCCCTGATCTCAAACTTCAACAGTTCAGAAATGCTGAAATGTTTAAACACATATCTGTGTTTTAAATTACCTAGTCTGTGGCATTTTATTATGGCAGTGTACCCCCACATTTTTCCCTAAAAATCTTCTAGTATTTTAATAACTAAAGCTGCTGTCAGGAAATATACCAAATTCTGGGTAGCCAATGAAACTCTATTGTTTTTTTCAATTGTATAATTGAAACTATTCATATCTATCTTTAATTTGTCTAATTTATTTCCCCCACTTTTATAGATTTTCCTGCTATAAACCTTTACTTGTGTATAAAATATAATGGGGATGCCAATATGGATTCAACCATTAATGGTTTTGACATCAATATCGTACGGGGGGGGTTCACAGTTGGAGAAAAGATTAGTCTAAATTTCTCTCCTGTTACCTATAAGGAAGTCAGTGGGAGTTTACTGGGTGGTCCAGTGTTATTTCCACTTGGAGAGAAAATTATTCTTATCTTCTATGGACAATTACCTTATGTCCGAAAAATGAGAGTTGATTTACCTTCACCATATTCACTTTGTAGCACTGAAGATGTTATTAGTGGTCATAAAATGACTTAATTCTGTCTGTGCAGATTATTTAATTAAATGATCCTCGGAGCCAGAAATGCTGCAGGTTAACTATATGCTGTGTGAGAAAATATTTCTTTTTATTTGGTCTGTATTTATTGCCCTTTAAATTCAGTGAGGGTCTCTTTGCTCTCATGTTTCACACTTGGGTGAGTAGGAGGGAGTGGTCAACCCTCATTTGACTCTGAATGTCGGACTCAGCTCTTCACATACAACTGGTCTCTTTCCAAAATACAGAGATCATTTACTTTGTATTTTAAAATACAGACTTTTTCTCCTTCCCCTCCCAGTTATTTTAAATATTTTTCTTACTTTTCCCTAGCGATATCACAGGTTTAAGTAAATGTCTTCCTAAAAACATTGGGAAATAATCATCCAGGAAAAGGGGCAATCCCTAGAGCTATGAAATAGATCCCACACAGGAAGTAGACATGATACCTTGTTAATCACCTCAGCTGTGCCTGGAGTGAGTCGGGGGAACAGGTGGAGTCATCAGGTGTTAGGATTTCCTGTTTGAATCCCAGATGGGTGTTTCTTCAGATTCACTCTGCCTGGCCTGTGAGTTCTATCCAATGAAAAATTCTTGCCTAGCATATAATACAATACTTGCCTTACCTTTGTTCTCAAAACTGATTAAACAAACAACAAAAACATGAAGAGCAGAGGGAAAGAATGTTGATTAGATTATAAATAGACTTCCTATTTAAGAAATAATTGAACATTTATGTTTGACATATAAGAGGTCATATTCATAGGATACTACAGAAGAAATGTGGACTGTGTTCATTCAAAATTCTGACCAGTTTTTGAAATTATATTTATTCATTTGTTAGGCATTTTGGGATCTGGAGAAACAATCAATGAACTTATCTCAATGGCTTATACAAAAAGATGAAAAGTGATCACATGGAAGAAAATTCCAATGAATGAAAGAAGGAACAGCCTTAGCCCATGCCTGAAAAAGGCAATATGCTACCAGAAGACTGATAGTCTTATTTAATATGGTTCAGTAGCTAAAAATCCCATATTCTGGAGCTAAATAGTGTGGGTTGAAAAATCAATCCCTACCTAATATGTAATATTGTCAAATCACTTATGCTTTCTTTAAACTGAGGTTTACTAATTTAAATATGTTGATTTTACTATTAATTACATTATAGAATTGTGGGGATGATAATGTTAATATTAATAATGCTCTTAATGTAGTATCTGGCACAAACCGAAACCCATTCCCCCTTGAAGTTCCAAATGATGTTGCTTTTAAAGACGAGTATAAATCTTTGAGATGTTGCATTACCTACCTATTGCTGCTTAACAAACATGTCACATTGTTATATAAATGTTAACTGTTTTATATAACAATGCCTTGTTTTTCCTTACATATGTGTTAGTAGGGTTGGGTTTCTGCTTCTCTCTGCTGGGCTTCATTGGGACCTTCTGGACTCCTACATATGTCTGTGATTAGCTGTTTTGTAGTATGGGGGCTGGTTGGTCTAGGGAGTTGTTGGCATGGATAAGTTGACCCTGTCCTGCCTGATTTCTCATCCCCCATATGCTATTTCAGGCTTGATCTGATAGGGCAGGCTTGCAAGGGAGTAAGTGGAAATGTACAATATTAACAATTCTTTAGTCCTTTGCTTATATGAAGCCTGCTAACATTCTTTTGACTAAAACAAATCACATGTCTATGTGTGGTTGATGTAATAGGCAAATAGACAACAACTCTTTTAAGAGGAATTGCAAAGATACAGAGGAAAGTGTATGAATAAAAGAATAGGTAAGTATTCAGGTCATCAAGTCTATCCATTTACCATAGCTATACTCAGTACCTAGGATTATGTTTAAAAAAAAGCAATTCATTGAACTGATTCAATACTGTCCTCCAATACCTCTCAAATTTGATTTTACTTCCCAGCCATGAACATGCATTTATAAACTCTGTTAGGTTCAGAATCTTGAGAAGAAACAAAATAGAGAACAAAGGAAAAATGTATGAGGGATTGGTAGGAGCTGTAAAACAAAATAGTTTTTTAATCTTGTTCAGAAGTAAAGTGGTGGAATTATCTAGCAAAAAACAATTTCTCTCATATCACTTTTACACAAAACCCTAATAATATATATACCAGAATCAGTAAACCTAATAAAAACATAACAGTCACTTATTCATTTACCAAGACTACCTCTTCACATTATCCCATCTCGTTAAAATTTTCATTATTGCTTTTAATAGTACCTTTGTGATTTAAAAATGAGTCTAACTTCTGGTATCTCACATGGTCAGAGGGCCACAATACTGTACTTGGTTTACCAATTACACGAATAAGAGAATAAATAGAAGTATGCATGAATGGTTTTGTGGCATTCTGGAATGGTTTTTTAAGTCATTTATTTTTGGGTTTATTCTCCTATAATATTTCTGATTTAAAACTCCAGGAGGCTGTGGTATTTCTGGGTATTGTTAAGATGGTTTACATTTAGTTTTGATCTTTTTACGCAAACTTTTACTCACAGTTTCTTGCTTTATTTTACTTTTATTTTTTAAATTTTATATTTATTTGATTATTATGGTTTCACTCTCTAATTACACCTTTTCCAATTATGCCCAAACTAACATTCATCTCTCCCTTCTCTGGAGTGCATCAAACTCTACCATATTGACTGTGAGGCACCATCTACTTGCACAGAAACAAGGGGAATCTGTTGGATTCTCTTTGAGCTGCACCTACAAACATATTGAGCAAGGTCGTTTAGCAGCAGGTTTCAGCCTTTAACTCTCCCATTCAGAAGCAATAACACCACATTTTGAAGATAAAGGGTTTAATTTCCAAAGACTTTCATGATTCCCAGTCTTCTTGGCTATGGATTTACATGAAACCCCCCTTATGACTTAGAACATAACTTTCAACAAAACCAAAGTGTAGAAGAATAAAACGTTTAAAGATAAAAATAGGCAAAGATATATGTATGTGAATGTACATATACCTTCACATATATGGTTTTGGGAGAAGAGAGGAGATGTTAGGATAACATTGGAGGTTATTAAAATCCTCATTTTGAATTAGTGCCAAACTCATTGGTTGGAATTATAATTACCGTTGTTACCTGTTGTAAGAGAAAAACAATCTGGAAAAAGTGCGGGTTCAGTAACTAAATTGGAATTTTGTTCCCTTGGCTTCCCAGTACTTAAACTTAGAGAAGCAAGAGTCTGCTTTTAAAGCTATTGTTCCAAATGGAATCTTTTCTGTTCTCATAAGAGTGTCTATTTTTACTATACTACTGTTTTTATTGCAATGCACTCACATTTTGTACTCTATAACATAGATTTTGCCCATTGAAAAATAAAAGAAAATATTCTCATTCTAGGCTCAGCTAGAATGTGTTTAGCGATTGTATCCAAACCTGGCACACACTTAGCACTAACAGTTTCCTTTTTTCATCTGAATTCTCCTGGGAGAAACGTAAATGGCAATGGCTACAGCAGCAGTTGGAGCTAATGTACTGATGGCTGCGGGAACGTTACAACAGAGAGCCCCTCAGCTAGAACATTCCATTCATTCAAAGGCCATTTCTGGAGAAAAATGGACATTTCAGGGAAGACAATTATTAGATAGAAACTGTATTATAGCCACTGTAAAAACAAAGAAGAAAATATGCTAGTTAAATGATGTGTCTTTCCTTCAGAAAAGTTGATACAGATATATTGACATGTGTGTATGTGCATGTATTTGTGTATGCATGGATATTTACAAAGAGCACATGTAGACATATGTTGAAAATTAATACATTTCTATACATAGATATTCTCCGTGAGTCTTTTTCCTCATCTGTAAAATAAAGGAAATTTAAAGTATCTATCCAAATTAATTGTGTAAATTAAATGCATTAATACCTGAATCTGAGAAACTAATCATTGAATAGTGCCTATCAATGTCTGACATATAGTAAGTGCTCAATAAATATTTGCTGTTACAGTTTTCATTATTAATATCACTATCTTTAAATATGTTTGGAAATTGTACAATAAACAAAATTAACATCAGATTTGCAATTTTATAAGTAACAATTTTGTAATCTTTAAAGTGCTAATTCACTTTATTTAAAACAGGATTAGCAAGGCACGGTGGTTCACGCCTGTAATCCCAACACTTTGGAGACTGTGGTGGGTGAATCATGAGGTCAGGAATTCAAGACCAGCCTAGCCAATATGGTGAAGCCCCATCTCTACTAAAAATACAAAAAATTAGCTGGGTGTGGTGGCAGACACCTGTAATCCTAGCTACTTGGGAGTCTGAGGCAGGAGAATCACTTGAACACGGGA
This sequence comes from Sapajus apella, assembly GCF_009761245.1. NCBI lineage: Eukaryota > Metazoa > Chordata > Mammalia > Primates > Cebidae > Sapajus > Sapajus apella. The sequence continues at coordinate 9,882,735 of NW_022436958.1, forward strand.
GGCAGAGGTAGCAGTGAGCCGAGATAATACCACTGCACTCCAGCCTGGGTGGCAGTGCGAGACTGTTTTAAAAAAACAAAAACAAAAACAAAACAAAACAAAAAACAGGATTTGGTAAGTAAGACCTACAGAAAATTAATCCACGTCTTGGAAAACATATAAGGGAAGGTTTTATTCCCCATGATATAGCCACAATAATAATATCTAGATCATTATGCTGTTTTTGTTCTGCTTTTTGTTAATTCATAATTATAATTTAGAGATATGGGAAAAAATATTTTGACTAATTTTGAATGATTTTACACCAGATACTATAAAGCTACCATCATTCTCATAAGTTCATCAAGAAATTAATTATAAAATTGACTACTTTATGATTGTTGCTTCACCCATTTAAAAAATGGCATTTTGATAATAGTAAAGAATATCAAAAGTTTTTCTGGATGTCAGTTGAATACTAGTGACACCAACAATAAAAAAAAAAGAGAGAGCTCACTAATTACTGGGAATGAAAAGACAGCTAAGAGGGCTGTTATCCAGAAGAAATCAACCAAGAAAGATTTGGGATTTATCGTTTCATAGACTAGTAATATAAAGGGAGCTGATCAGAAAGTAGGCTGGAAGAATTATGCAGCAGATCTTTAGAAGATCAACATTTCCTCAGAATAAACATGTTCCAGGGATCTGTATGAAAGATAATGTCACAAAAAAAGGCTAATCTTCAAATTGTACACTAACTATTTTTATTTACTCAAAGACAAATTTTTAATAATCAAGTAATAATTTAACACAGTAAAATAAAACAAATTTGTATTTACCTGAGTATCTTTTCCTTGAAATGTATGCCTATAAAAAATATCTTCAATTTGTCTGAATATCCTTCCAGAGATTAACAAAGTTTAAATTTTTCTATCATACACAGACCTAGTATTATCATACTCAAAATAATAGATGAGTTGGAAAAAAACCAAACAAACCTGTAGCTATGATATGCATATGTTCTTGCCTGTACTTAGAGCTCCCTTCAGCATGTTGCAGTTATCTTTCTTCTTTCCCTACCTTCACATTGTAGACACTATTTCTCTATGAGAGAAAAGCTCATCTCTTACATGTGAGTAGAAAATAAACAGGAAATATGATTTCATTTTCTTCTAGATTTACTTGGAAGTGTGTTCTAGTCACTATGGCTGCATAATAAACTATCCTAAAATATAGTGGTCTAAGACAACTACTTATGCTTTCGGTCAGAAATTGTAAAGGGCAGAGCAGGAATGGCTGTTTCTCTGTACTGCAAGATGTCTGAAGCCTTAGCAGGAAAACTGGTAGACTTGTTGCTGGAGGAGTCATCTAAAGGCTCTCTGTCTTAGTCATATGGCTGATGGGTGGTCCATGCTAGCTGTCACTTAATGGGCTCATTTCTTCTCTGTATGGGAGTCTCTTGGTGTGTGTTAATTTGAGTTCCTAGGATGAGTATCCTGGAGAGAGGTAGCAAGGGAAAAGCCAGATTGCCCTTGAGAACCTATCGTTGGAGGTCGCGTGGCATCACTTGCACAGCATTCTATTGTGCTAACCTCAAAGCCCTGACAAATTTCAAAAGCAGGGGAAATGGATTTGACTTTTTTGATACAGGAGTGGCAAGGTTCTAGAAAAGCATGTTGGACTGAAAATATCTCTGTGGCCATTTTTGAGAAATATTATCTGCCAGTGAGAAATTAGATATTTAGAAAGAATGTGACAGTGGATAATTCTTTATATGCAATGTCAGATTCTTACTGTTTATTTAGCTAGGGCCCAAGCAAGTCCCTCCTTCTATATACATATAATTCAACAAACATTATGCTACATAATTTAGGAAATACAAATAACTCATTATTTAAGAATGCAAAAAACGTGTGTATAGGTACAATACAAAATGTTGAATTTTGGTGAGGTTGGGAGAGAGAAAGATTACTATGTCAGAAAATCTGGAAGAAGTTTTACCTTGATATGAATCTTGACGTGTAAGTAAGGTTTATTGAGTAGAGGGAAGAAAGAATATTTCTGTTAAAGAAAAGAGCTTGAGGAATGGTTGCAAGGTGAGAAAAAAGTTATATTGAGATAATTCATTGGTCTAATGTAAGTGAAGAGGAAATGGTTACAAGGTGGCATGATAAGGGTAGTGAGAAAAAACAGCTAGAAGATTTGGATTGGATCATGGAGGCTGTCACTGTCTAGGGGCAAGGGAGCATTTCAAAATTAGTTTCGAGAAGGAAAATGACAATCAGAATTATGCTGTAGGAATGATCCTTTTCTAGAACTACATAGCTAGGGAAGTCAAAGGAAGTGACAGGGAGGCAATTGGGAAAATATCTTCTAACATATAGCAAAGAGTAGTAAGATCCTGGGTTAGAACAGATCCAGAGGTTAGCAAAAAAGTTTCGATGTAAGGGCTTTCTCAAGATAGAAATGACTGGACAGAATGTATAACTTTTGGCAAATCATTGTGTATTAAATATAGTGAAGAGATATCTCCCTATTTTAAAACCAGGAACACCTGGAGGCTGATGAGAGCAGTAACAGTTAAAAGATTAGAACACATGAATGGATTTGGAGGTGTTTTTAGGTATGCGGGGGTAATGACAAGTTTACAGTATCAGTGCATAGTTTCCAGAAGATAGGTGGAAATGTAGAGCTTAGAAAAGTCTGAATTACAGGTGAAATAATATTAAGCAATCACAGTCATGAACAAAACCACATGGTAGAAGAGAAAAAAAAAAACAAAAAAAAAAAAACAAAAAAAAAAACAAACAGAGAAAGTGTTCACAGCTGAATCTTACCGAACTCATTGAGTGGTATGAAAGAAGAGAAATAGAAGCCAGCAAACAGGCAGCCAAGAGGAGATCCAGGAGCCACACAGAAAAAAAAGAAAGAAGAGCACCTTTTCAACATTGAAGGAATTAATGGTGCCAGCTGTCGGAGATTAGCCTCTGTGAGAATGGAGAAGGGCTCATACAATTTTATGCAGCACTTCAACATCAGTGGTCCTTAACGAGGAATGATTTTGTAACTCCCCCTGGAACATGTGGCAATCTCTGGAGACAGTTTTAATTCTTATAACTGGGGGTGTCACTGGTAGTGAGTGGATAGAGGTAAGCATCCACAAAGCACAGGAAACACCCACAACAAAACATCATCTGCCTAAAGATTTTAATGGTGCCATGGTAGAGAAATTCTTCTCCAACTTCTGTTGAGTACAGTTGAATGTAAAAGTAAGATTTCCATAGTTTTTCAAATTCTGTATCACTTTTCAAAATTAGAAAGGGAGGTTCCTCAGAATGCCACAATTTTTACAGTACCTCATAATTTAAAAAATGGGCTCAAGACTCATTTTTCCTTTTTAGACTAAGTAGTAGCAACAGATCCTATATGTTTCCAACAGTAAATGTCAAGTCTACTTAAGAATCATGAACTGGCTCTATTTACCTTGTCTAATTCAATATGGATTTTCCAATGTGCAGCTTGAAAGCTGGCCTGCTGTAGGTTTGTATGTTACAGGTTAATATTCATTTTAAAAGCATTAAAAATTACTGAAATTAAATACATCTTAAAACCTGTTTGCGAAGGTCTATGAATGAAATATACAGAATTTAGCAAAATTTGTATTTGTTTTCAACTTTGCTCTCTAAGGAAGTTATATTTTTAGAATAGCAGGAAAAAAAGATATTTGTGGGAAAAAATTCATTGTGGGAGAATCTGACATCCTGATAATAGTGATATTTTTACCCAAATGCATACCTTAAAAATAATTTCTAACAGGTGTGGTGCTTCTCTCAATAGTGACCAATGTTTAAAGGAAAAATACCACTTGTTCCATCTTCACACGAAACAAACTTCTTAAATTTACTACCTACACAATCAAATATCTTTCAGAGGATGTTGATTTATTTATGTAAAAAGCAAGATAGTACAAAGCGGCATTGGGGAATTATTTCCCTTCTGCCCTGGGCCTTTGAATCACAGGCTACATCATGCTGCTCAGCTGTTGACTCTGGACAGAGTCCAGGACAGCATAGTACTGTGGAAGATGCCAGAAAGATACACCTCCCTACAGCAAATGAAGTAAGAATTATCTTCTCTACAAACTCCAGAGGATAGCAGAATGATTTGTATTGCTGTTGATATGCAGAACATTCATCTTTAATTTTTGGTGTCGGTCAGGGGCACTTTTAGTTCACAAGATGGCATATTGCTCTCCTAGGAAGTAAAAGGAGGAAAGCTCTTAGAGAATGCTAGTACCCGTCTTTGCTGTCTGAACCCTAACATATTTAAGCGCACAGTGATGACTTCATCAATCAGCATTGCTGACTTGTCCTTGCTGAGAGGGTCAAGGATGATAATAAAAGAAAACCCAAATTAATTGATTTGAGCAAGGCAGTTGGCATGCCAGAAGTAAACCACTATTCTGCCTGTTCTTTTAGGAGCTTCTTGCTAGTTGAGACTATCCAGGTAATAAAATCAGTGTGCTCCTCGTTTTCTGTGGTGAGAGCAGCAGCGTGCTTCCATTTCCAGAACTTGCTCACGGTTTTGACAGCCAGTGCAGTTGTTGTTTGCTGTATTCACTTCCTAGGGCTAGGGAGGTTGCCAGGTATTGCAGCTGTGCAGAAGTACGGAGGCTCATTTTACAGAAGAGACTTCTCATGGAATTCCGTAGAAATTTCATAATGGAGAAATGCTTGGCACTTTGGGAAGAAGAATTTGTTTTAAATTTTTTTGGCAGAGCTCCTCCATGACAATAAAGTCCTCAGAAAGCCTACTAGGGCTCAAGTCATTCCAGAGCCCAGTCCTTTGAAAGGTAATCATAGCCATTTTACTAAGATGTACACTTTTTCCCAGTTTGGGTGATCTAACCAGCAATGGTGAATTTGTTGTTCAGCTCACTTTAATGAAGTCCAATGAATAGTAAAATATCCAATTACTGGTTTGCAAGTAAATTCAATTAGCTACTGGTTTACAAGTAAATTCAAGGAGTCGACCAACCATGGTGAACCATGCTAGATTCATTTATGAAGGATGAATTATGCATTAAGTTTGGACCATAAATAGTATAAAGTTAAGTATAATATAAAGAGAGATGTTTTGGGAAGTATTTATAAAAATTAGTTATATAAACACTAAGCCAGAATAGAATAATGGTAGATAAAGCAGTTCTATTTCTGGTGATTATGGGGCCATATAAAGATTGAAATTGAAGACAGTTTTGTGATAAGAAAAGCAACAATGTAGAATGAATCTCTCCTGGAGTTTTGGGATCTGGTTCACCTTTTTGGGGCTTACCACTCTTTATGATCTTTGTTAGCTATAACATTAGAAAAAATATCCTTCTGTATGTGAAACATTTTTATGCCCTCAGTAAGATCTCAGGATCACAGCATACAAGGGAGTGGGTCTATACAGTCAGGTAGCATATGTGGGTTCCATAAATGACAGTGAATCAAGCTCTTATTAATTTTTTGTCATAGAGCAAGAACAAAATGAACAAGCTCGTGTTCAATAAAGTTTCACCATTATTGTTCATTACTTAATTAATTTCTATGATAACTCCTATTCATATACTCCTCCTATTCCCCAATCTCAAGCAAATTTAAAAAAAGGAATTTTCTTTTTTGAGATGAAATTGATTATTCATACATGTATAAATTATACATCAGATAACATATATAGCCATAGTCTTACTTTCCAAATCCTTAAGACACCTATACATTAAAAGGCATTTGTAATATTTGCTTTTTTTATTAAATAATTTATAATATAAAATATTAACATGATTATTGAGTTGTATTCTAGAAACTTGAAGTACCCACATTGAAGGGATCCCTAATGGGAAGAAATCTGGGAGAGACAGTATCAATGATAGATTCCTGAAGTCCACTTTAAAGCCAGCAGCCTTACTCTCTTCTACAGTACGCAACATTCCCTAATGGCCAAAGAGGTTACAATCCAAAAATCTAAGTGGTGGTTTGGGATTTAAAAATCATTTTCTCTTTTATAATATTGATGTATTATTAGGATCTACTATCTTCTATGCCCAACATTGGGAATGTAAGGGTAAGATAGATACAATTCTTGCCCTCAAGGAATTTATGATCATCTCAGGGAGGTAGAAACATCAGCAGGTAGATAATATTTTATTTATCAGAATCCTCAGAGTAATAGGGAAGGCAGGCCAGCCTGGAAGGACAACCTCCAGAAGAGTGGTCAGAGTGGTAAAATAACCTGTCCTTGTCCTCCAGTATTTATATGTTCACAAATCGGGTGGGGCACATAGTAGGAAGGTAGGCTATAGAAGGAATTGAGGTAGAAGAGCTCAGTATGAGGTTGGAGACTGAGGGAGTCCGTACAATGTGTTTTTCTTTGGAGCTCCTTATACCTTCAGAAAGGTCCTAAACTTACGGGAGGCTAAGTATGCTTGAATTTCTACTGGGAGACATGAATCTGTGAGGCTACATTTGGAAGCTGGGTGTGACACACACGGAATGATGCCCCCTGCAGGGGGCTACGGAATGGAGCAGAACCTCTGGTAGGGAAACAGGATCTATTAAGGTACCTTATGCTCAGAACTCTGATAGAAGAAAATGCAAAATGTCATTTGAGCTTTATAAAGAACACTGTAAGTGGGGAGAGAATCAAGGTTCCAGAAGGCTTCATGAAATGAAAAGGAAACGACATGAATCTTAAAGACAAGGAGCTTTTAAGAATAGATCAGGCATTCTGAGGAGAAAAGTAGGAAGAGGAAAATAAATAGCAGGGGGTGATTGGGTAATTACCATTCGTTTTCAGCAGGGAGAATTTTGGAGACAGGATCCAAATTATAGGAGGCCTTGTGTACATTGTCAAGGAGCTTGAACTTTATCTCTCAGGCTGTAGAAGACGCTGAATGTTTCTAAACAAGGGATCGATTTGTTTTTATAGTGGGCTTGGGCTTGCAGTTCAGTCCACAAAACTTGTGTACGCCTTAATATGCCTGAAGCCTAGGACTAGTGATGGTACATCAATCAAGTGCAGCAAACAAACATCATGATTTCAACAATCTCATCATCCCCCAAAGGCCTCAATAAGTTCCTGTCATCAAAGTCATTCCAGCAGCTGTGCTGTGTAAACAATGTGTCTACGGCAAAATAATTTGGAGTTCAAAAGTAATTCTTCCCACTCTGTAGTAGGATGGGAATATTCAATGCATCATTCTCCTTGACCCCAGCACATTTTTGGTAGCAGAAATAGGGGTAGTTCCAACAGCTTAAGACATGGATACAGTTAATCAGGGGCTGGTGGATTTGGATGGTCCTAAATAAAGATCTTGGAAGTGAGTTGCAAGATGCAGGCTTTTCTGCCAGTGGTTCCCCTGTACGTTCAAAAAAAAGTTGTGTGAAAATCAAAGAATTGGAGTATATTATCTTTTGTATACCAGTGCTGCTTGAAGCACAACCATTGGTTTATTTTGGGGGTTACATATGTACCTGTGAATGTTTTTGAATATTTCTATATTTCTTATCAATATTAAGAAAACTGATAACTAAAAGTCACATTATTTTGTGACATCTTCTCTCACTCATCCTAAGGGTCATAATAGCATTCATATAGCAAAACACAAATGAACAAGGGAAAAGCCTAAAACATTTATTTAATCAAAGTTTTATGTGACACAAGGGGCTTCAGAAAAGTGTCTGTGTTTGTGTTTACATTCCATAAAGAATGAACAGCTGTGTAGAAATGTGATTGGACTAAAGAATATGACCTAATGGTAATAGACTAGGGGAGGGTTTTTAGCCAATGCCTTGACTTCAGATTTTATTTGAACTCTATGTGTAGCATTCCTTCCCCCTAGATGTGGGGCAGGACCCCTTGGAAAAATGTGTCTTATAAACTACTTTCAGAAAAGGTAGGTCAGAGAAGTTCTTTACAACCAGCTCTGACACAGAAAAGCCAGGGAAGGTCAGAGTAATCGTCTTGCTTTTGATGATTCAGTTCTTCAGTGCAAAGTACTTTGAGGTAGCATTTTCTGAGCCCCAACACTCACATTTTACTTATAACTGGCTTCCTTAAACATTGCAGTGTTACATTCTGAGAGTTAAAAAACAAAACGTGTGTGTGTGTGTGTGTGTGTGTGTGTGTGTGTGTGTGTGTGTGTGTAGTTTTATTTTTCTAGAGAATAGTAAGCCAGGGCCCACGGAAAGAAATGGGTCTTGCTAAGAAGATGGCTGGCTACAGAGTGGACTGATAGGTAGAAGTCAAGACAAAGGAGGAATTGTGGCTGTCTCTTGGTGTGCCTTCCATTCAAACTCCCTTTTCACGCTCATTGTTATGATGCTTTATTTCGGCATTCAAGGATTTGATCTCTTGTGTGTTCTCAGTTCTACTACACAGCTTACTGTATAGCTGCGTTCAATAAATTTTAAAACAAAAATGAATGAATAGATCGGCTTTGCTTTGAGATGAAAACCAAAGGGAGAATGAGAGGGCAGATGGAGGGAATTTATAGGCAAGTGTTGATTTAAGACCAATAAGAGGGCAGATGAGAGGACTATTCTCCATTTGCTCCCCCAGATTCCTTCTTGGCCTTCCTTTGCCCTGCTCTGTGACTGGAAGTTGCGTTGATGATCTGCCCACGGGTTTTCATTGTTTTAGTTGTTGTTATTTGTGTTCTGGGCTTTCAGTGAATTTGGGTGAATGGCAGGTATACAGGCAGAATATGAGGGACTGGAAGAGAAATGTCGGTTATTTATTTTTTGGTGGTGTCAGGGTGAGTGCTCTTCCGTGGCTCCTCTGTCTTAAGACAGTGACCCCATCCCCTCTCTTTTCTCCTCCAGGCTTAGAAGTAGTAATGGCATCTCATTGTTCAAATGTATCAAGTGCCTCAAACATCTTGAGCTGGTTGCCTTCATTCTGGACTTTCTATTAAACGGTTCTGAATTTACCATATTGCCTTATGCTGTTTGTGTGCTTTAATAACAAAATCCTTCAGACCAGGTAATGTATCAAGAAGATAAATGCATTTTCTCACAGTTCTGAAGCCTGGGAAGCCTACTATCAAAGTGGTGGCAGCTTCAGTTGTCTTGTGAGGGCTGCTCTTTGCTTCCAAGATGGCACCTTGTTGCTGCAACTTCTGGAGGCAAAAAGCCAGTGTCCTCACAGGGCAGAATCTGGAAAAGCAGTTTGCCTCATCCTGGGTGAAGGTTATTTTATAATGGCCTTAGTTACATTTAAAAAGGGAGGAACTCTCATGACCCAATAACCTTGGAAAGTACTCACTGCTCCATACTTTCATGTTGGTGACACCTGAAATTTGGGAGGTTGGGAGGAGAGATTCAAATTGAAGCACAACTGTTTCTTGCTAGGAACCTCATTGATAGAACAGGGAATTCTAAACCATAAGGAAATGGAGGAGGAACATGTGACAGAACTTCAGAAAAGAACTTCATACTTGGGTAGAAAATACTTCAACATGTCTACAGTAAAATACATGCATATATATATATATACATATATATATGTATATATACACACACACACAATAAAATACACACACACACACATACATATATATATATACATATATATATATATATATATATATATATATGATGAACTGCTCTCCTAATGGATACAAGCAGCACGTATCCCCAAGTCTGTCCATTAATATAAAATGAGTAGGAGTATTTTTCCAGCTGTCTGAAATTATTACTTTATTTTTAATTCTGTAAGCCTAAGGAAGAGTAACGAGAGCACACTGGGGGAAGATGGAGTTAGTGCTTTCCAACAAGTGTGCACTGCAGCTACCTCCAAAGCTAATTCTGAAAGCTTGGTATGAAGCACAGGACCAGAGGAAATACAATCAATACAAAGGGTAGTGCTTTCTGATGATTCACAGACTTAAAAAGGAAAAAAGAGAAAATGAAAAGCTTTAATAGCTCAAAAGTGGCTTATTGCAAAATATTAACATACCGCAAAATACATGCTCTGATAGAATTAAGGCAATCTTTTTTAAGCTTTCTGTATTTGGCTGTCGGAGTCAGCATCCAGACCTCCCTGAAATATTTGGAGAAATCGAAACATCAGAAACACATTTAAGGCTTAATGTTCCCTTTATTTGTGAAGCACAGGACCTAAGCTCAGAATGTGAGAATCAGAAATGTTTTCCATTCACTTTGGCTATAAACAAAGCAGATTAACCTGGTGAATAATGTATACTCTTAATTTGGTATTTATTTCTTGCATATTTAGACTCTTGAAAACATTACTATTTTCGTTTGAAATAATAACTATTTCAAAATGTATTATTAGTACTGGAGATTGCCAGTACTAATATCTGTCAGAAAATAAACTAAAGAACTCTTCAGCTTCACATATTAAAGACATGCACCTGTAACATTGTCATTGTTCATATACACAAAGTGGGGGGTCACATTTTATGTAAAGCTGCATTATGGTAGTTTGTAATAGTGTAATATAAAATATTAACGAATTATCAGTTTTCATAAAAAATTTGAAATGACATAATTTTATGTTTATTCCTGTGGGAAAATCAATTTTAAATGGTGCGAATTTCAAATTATGTGATATCTTCAAGGAAGCATTCTTTGCATAAAATATGACTGTACTTAAGTGTATTGCTTTGCAGAACTAACTTATCTTTTATTAGGCATGTTCATAGGCAAGTTGTGTAAGTTCAGAAACGATTCACCAACAGATTCCAAAGTCGAAGGCACCACAAGGAATGTAGAAGCTGTCCACATCAAGCAATAAATCACCAGGATTCAAACTCACTTAACAAGGTACCTAGGTGATGTTAAATGGCTGGAATAAATTAGATTGATAATTTGAAGTAAACCTCTTCAAAAACGGTTGGAAAGATCTTGTTCTGGATGAATGGGACTTATTTGCTTAATTGTTTGTTGCATAGGGCTACTTCCATGAGACAGTTAAAATGCTATGTAGTAGGATAGGACTGTCCGCTTTCTCAAGGTCAACAATTTCTTCCCAGCCAGACATGTCCAAACTATGTACCACTGGGTGTTAAAAGCCACTATTTGAGGGCTTAGGTAGCAAATCAATCACCAATCCAAGGAAGTTCTTAACATACAAATCACTTATATTCCAAAGTTGCATTTGTCAATTTTTGTCTTTAGAACTTAATTCTCATTTTACTCCTCTAAAATGCTATATATTTTGAGAAACCTTCATAGTGGTTCATTTATTTGACTTATAACAGGTCCAATATTAATTATGCTATAACTCACATTCCCAATGCCTCAATATAGAAAACAAGTAACTGCTATTAAAGTCCAATGAAGAAAAGTACCTTAATATTCTGTACTTTGTATCTCCACCCATGTAATGCACGCAATAGGAGTTTCTGCTGTGGCATCAAGTCTCCATACTATATTACAAAGGACATGTTAGACCATATGCAGAATTTCAAAATAGAAAGACTTTCACTGACTCAGAGCTCCTTCCTATCCAATGAGAGATGAAAGGGAATGGGTCAATTAAATGGATATTTGGGAAAGGTGTGTGTAGAGCTTTTTTTTTTTTTTTTTTTGAGACAAATTTACCCTCTGTAGCCAGACTGGTTGGGGTGCAGTGGTGCAATCTCAGCTCACTGCAACCTCCGACTCCCTGGTTCAAAGGATTCTCCTGCCTCAGCCTCCCTAGTAGCTGGGATTAAGGCACGTACCACCATGACCAGCTAATCTTTGAGTTTTTTTTAGTAGAGATGGGATTTTACCATGTTGGCCAGGATGGTCTCGATCTCCTAATCTCATGATCCACTGCCTCAGCCTCCCAAAGTGTTGGATTACAGGCGTGAGCCACAGTGCCCAGACTCTGTAAAGCATTTTTCTAAGAGAACAGCTGATGGGGTATGAGCTGTGTTCCACACTGATATAGCTTGGATATTTGTCCCCACTCAAATCTCACGTTGAATTGTAGCTCCCAATGCTGGAAATGAGGCCTGGTGGAAGGTATTGGGTCCTGAAGACTGATCCCGCATGGCTTGATGTCTTTTTGATAGTGAGTTCTTGCGAGATCTAGTTGTCTAAAAGTGTGTGGCACTTCCCTGCCCCCTACCTCCTCTCTCTTGCTCCTGCTTTTGCCATGTGACATACCTGATCTCCTGTCACTTTCTACCATATATAAAAGCTTCCTGAGGTCTTCCCAGACTCAGGTGCTGGCACTATGCTTCCTGTACAGCCTGCAGACTCATAAGCCAATTAATCCTCTTTTCTTACAAGTTATTAAATCTCAGGTATTTCTTTGTATCAATGCAAGGGCAGCCTAACACACAGACCTTCCTTCTGGTGGTTTCAAGGGACAGTTCCTGCACCTCTCTGAATGCTCATTAAGAAGGCATTAGTAACACCACCCAAAGAGCAAAGGCTGTGGACCCTCAGTTAGGGACCTAGTAGATAAGTTCCTGATTCATATCTAGAAAAGAAAAGTATCCTGTGACGTAGAGGAGAATGATCCATCAGCCAGGAATTCCACTCTCATCCAAAAAGGAGGCAAAGTACATAAAGCTTAATTAAAATTAAATAAAATGGAAAATGTAGTTCCTCAGTCACAGTAGCACATTTGAAATGCTCAACAGTCACATGTGTGTTGGATAGCATGGACACTGAACATACCCATCATCACAGAAATGTCTATTGAATATCCCTGCTCCTGACCTTGAGAAGCAATATTGTTAGAAACAGAAAGCAAATATTCCCTATGAGAAATTCTGGGAATGATGCTGGGTTGGGCCAGCCTCCAACTTCCATTCCTTGTTTTCTGAATTCACGGAAATTATCTACTTGGAACAGTTTAGAGCATATAACATTATGGAAGATTGTGTCTCATCCTAAATGTGCAACAGCTTCAAATAGACTCCTCAAATATACCTTGAAAAGATTAATTATTTTATTAAGCCAGCAGATTCTGAGTGGTGTGGGGTATGCTAGGGCCATAGGCATATGCCTGTTGCTATAAAGTGGATCTCTTTTACAAAGCAATGTTCTGTACTTTTCTGTGTTAGTGTGATCAATCACTGTGTAAACTCTTGGTTAGTGGTGCTGGCTGAGGCAAGAAATGAAAACCCGTATCCAGAATATGTGCAGTCCATGTCAAGATTAAGTATTTGCCTCCCTACAGCAGAAAGAGTTAAAAATAACTCATTTACCACTAAATAGCAAGTTAGGCTCTTCAAAGGATTATGCTATAATGGGAGCACAGAGTCTGACTCTGGTGCTGGACTCAATTCATTGTCCCAAGAACAGCCTTGTTGAGCTGGAGCCCAAGTTTTGAGCCCACGCATAGCCTCCGTTGCTGCCACCACGGCCACTCTGTTTATGAGCCCATTTTACCAGCTAGGAATAGAGGCTGAGTTATTCTGTCTAGGTGGTTATTTTTTAAAACTCCTCTTTTGAATACCTTCTACTGAGCATTAATTAATATGTAATACAATAAATTTTTACATCCATGTTCATTTCATAGGTCCATCTATCTGCCGCTTTCTCAGATGTTGTTACCAGTCTTCCAATATTTTTCCTTCTGAGTGCCCTACCAACTAAACAAAACATTGTTACTCACCAGTGATTTTATATGTAGTCTTATCACGAACCACTTCCCCTTCTACACAAAACAGATGATTAGGTATGCCAGCCGAAGCTCTGTAGTTGGAGAAGAATTTTTCTCAGCACTTTGTTCCAGGGCTGCTCCTGTGCAGGGAAGTAATGGCCCAGCAATCCATTTTCAGTTTATATTAACATAAGAAGCCAATCCATCCTGGAATTACTTTGTCCTCTGTCAGCCAGTCAAAAGAGTGGCTAGCTGTAGGGTCATAGGCATAAGCTGAAGGAGAGAACAATTGGCCCAGGGGAGCTTGACATGGGGATTTCAGGCCACCTGCTCATGCAGCTGATTTGTGCCTCTGACCTTTCTTATGCTTGATCTCCCTATAACACTGACATCCTATGTTGGACTGTTGCTGAGCCCACCGAGTCTTACCACTTTTTAGTTAGACAAAGCCCAGCTCATGATATATAGCTTTGACCACATGGCCATGTGATCCCTCAGGAACAGCCTCTCGATTCCTGCTAAGACCCAGCATAGGCTGGGAGCTATTTTTTGAATGGTGTGTAGTACTTCCTTACAGATGACATGTTTCTTCTCAAGAAACCTGGGTCTTAAAGTTGTGGATCTCTTATTGGGACTTGCTATAAACACTACACTGTAAATTTCATAGTTCCTCCAGGACCATGAGTTTTGCCGGATTATATGGCCAAGCAGCAAGATGCCTTGCACTTTGGCATGGACTTGTTCAAGGACTCTTTCCTGTTCTGGACCCAATTCAGATTTGGCTGTTCTCCAAATCACCAGGTAAAAGGGTAAAATGAGTATTTCCAGCTGTTAACTGTGCTGCTGTCAAAACCCCAAAAGGTCTACCAAGCCTTGTGCTTACTTCTTAGTGAAGGTGTAACATATGGTCTTTTGTCCTTCACTTTAGAGAGTAGGTCCAGGCATATCATGCTCAACAGAATTCCTACAGCTTTCATCTTACCCCATGGAATGCATGTGTCACACCAAGGCCTCCAGTGTATTTTCTGCTTCTTGGTTATCCAGGCTAATTAATCAGATACCATTGATACAGTGGACTAGGCATAGAGTTAAATTAGGCCTGAAGAAAAGCTGAAATGCATATTGCTGCCATCCTTCATAAATATGAACCGCTTTTGATCCTCCTTTCTCACAGTGATGGAAACAAATGCACATGCCAGCTTCATGGTCACACACCTTGTAGGGCAGTCAATTAGCTCTAGCGAAGATATGATAGTCAGTGCAGCAGCTCCAGTTGGGGCTACAACTTGGTTATGTTTGTAGTAACTGACTTTCCTCTGCTTTGTCTCTCTTGTTTGTGTAGAACAGAATTTTAAGTTACATAGTGACGTGATTGGAACTACCAGGCCTGCATCCTTTAAGCAGTAGAGGTGGTTTTAATCATGGCCATTATACCCAACATTCAATATTGCTTGTGTTTTACTATACTGATTAAAGTTGGGTGGCAGTTTCAGAGGCTTCCACTGTGTCTTGCTCACTACGACAGCTGTTGTCATATAGGTCAGGAGGCAGTGTGGGGGTTTTCCTAACATTCCGATTGTACATTTAGACTATAGCGGGAGCACCAAGTAGGTCTATGAACACGGTAGGCCCATTATGAAGTGAGTCTGGGTTTATTACCTGGAACTTATATGTTCCTGTAAAACATAGAAACTATGGTAATGCTTCATGTTCTTATGTATTAATGTCAACTTAGACCCTGTGTCTAATAGTGCTTGAAATGTCTGGGTATTTAGATCATGTACTTGAGACTAGGGGCAATCCCTTCTGGCTTTGGTGGCCAAAGAGCAGTCTAGATGGATGGAAGTGACTGTTCCCTCCTCTCCATCCCCTTGCCCACCCACTGGTCGAGGTGTTAACTAGCAGGGACATGATATAGGATAGGAGCTGCGTTACAGGTGCTCGGGGTATGTTCTTTATCCCTCAGCCTTCTGGAGTCCAGTTGGCCTCTTGTGTATTCCTGCTCTCCCCATTTTCCTCCTCTCCACCACAGTAAGGCAGGGGGTCTAAGGTGGGTCCTGATCCTCCTCTTAAGAACAGGCATTCTGAGGAACTAAGCCTGTGGACGGGGAGCTCCTGTCCACCCTCCCACCTGCCTAACCCCTGTACTCCAGGGCAGCAGAGGAAGCAGGCTTGTTGGTTTCAAATGCACCATTCTGCTTATAATGCCTTGTCCGTGTATTTCCTTCATCCTGGTCTTGGCTTTATTGAACATCATGTTTTTAACATGTTTTTTGGCATGTTAAACTGATAACATGTCAAAAGCAACAAATAAAGCAAAAAGAATTACTGCTATACAGACATGCTATGGGATAGCAAGATCTTTTCTCATGTGGCATCTGACCTCTTCTTTAATCAGTCAGTTTGTGAGCTTCTGGTTTTACATGATATATCCACTTTAGCATTCACACTTATCTGAGTTTTTCAATTTCCAACCCCCACCACCTTGTTCTGCCATGGTAGTCAGCATTTGTGTTTCACTGTATATGGGCCATTGATTTTTTCAAGTGTCTAAGAAACATCCTAGTAACATATTAGTATCATCTCCTTGAGTCCTGGCCAGGATGTTAAATGCTATATCATGGAAGAGTGCTCTTATATGGATAAACTCTCCCTTATCCAACTTTGTATTTCATCCTTTTTAATCCAGAATTTTCAATATCCAGTCTCACACATACTCTCTAGGGTTTTGTCAATATATGTTGGCTAAAACCCACAGCTGAAGCTCCCAGCAATTCTCAGCATTTTCCTAGATAGTATATATTTTTTTGGTCTGTTGTCCAGGAGGAAAGGTGCTGGTGGTAGATGCTGAAAAAAGAGGACCTGTTATAATGCAAAGCACAGGTCTCTACATGATCTTCATCAAGAGAGGAGGGCTAGCTCTTAACAGGGATAGCACACTACTTCTGCAGGTTTAGAATGTAGAGGAAGAGCAAAGGTTTCAAAATGCTTGAGTGCGTTAACCTAGATTTAACAATCCCACATTTCAGAAACCCACTCCTTTAAACCACTACTTTAATCTTGGTGTAGCAGAGCTTCTGTGGTTGAGAATTTCACCTTCTTTAGAGAGCTAATACCGATATTAGTAAGTTTTGGGCCTGATGCTTGGCCTGTCGTACCTTCCGGCTGTCAGGAATAACTCCATTTTTAAATGATGCCAAAGTACTTTGACATTCACATTTTGTTTTACATTGTCAATAATCATTCTCAGCCTATTTGTAGACTTATAATAGAAGGAAACCATGGGAAAATAATATAATTTATTCAAAAATGATTATGTGAAATTTACACCCGAATTTAAATAGGTTTCTTAATCTCAGCACTAAAGACACATTGTTGTGGGGATGTCGTGAATTTTGTGGGATATTTAGCAGCATTCCTGGCATGTACTCAGTAGATGTCAGTGGCACTCCCCTCCTTCTTGCAAGAAACAAAAATGTCCCTAGATATGTCCCTGGTTGAGTAACACTGATATAAAGTCATGTTCAGGTGTGAGTTTGGTTTAAGATGATGATACTGAGAATAAATTATTTCTGAAGCAGGCCGGTCTTGTGTGCATGACATTTGGGGATATAACTTATTTTATTTAATTGAAAATTAAATACAGAAAGAATGAGGAGTTAAGAGAGATCACATTAAAAAGAGAAAGCCTAGATGATTTTCCTAATGGAGAAAATTAATCACAGTGTTAAGTATGTGTTATTGTAGGTAACATAAAATCATATTTTTTCTTGTTTCCTGTCTTGTCCATGAGAGAAGAAAAACTGAAAAATTGTAAGATGAATAAATAATTAGAATCAAAATCTTAATCTTAGGAAAGAGAATTAAGACTTCTAAGGAAAAAAAAAACCCTAAAGTCTTTGAGAATTGCAGAAACTTGATTCTCTCAAAACTTGGAATACTTTTCTGATTATAACTGCATGACTGGATCTTTGCTGTTGGATAACATCTAGTAACATGTGTTTGAAAATTTAATACAGGCAGACACAGTGTTCAGCAAACATAAGGGTGAATAAACCATGCCCTCACCCTCAATAATCATACAGTCTAGAGCAGTGATTCACAACTTGCCTATCCATTAGAATAAAGTGGAAAGTTTCCCACAGTACTGTTGCTCAGATGGTACCTCAGACCAATTAAATCATAATCTCAGCTTAAAAGAGAGCGTAGGCATCAGTATTTTTAAAGCTTCTCAAGTGGTTTTAATTCATAGCCAAGATTAAAAGAGAAATTTATAAACATACAAGTAAGATGAAACATGATAACTATTATAAAATAGAAGTAAATATCTGATGATATTGAGGCACAGGGAAATCAATACCAAGATATACATTTATAGATGTTTCACAAATTTGAATATTATCCCTATTGCAAAAGAGATAGAAATAGAAAATACAATTTTATTAAAGTATACAAAAATGCTGGATGAGGAAATGTTAAGGCTGTGTTAAAGCATAACCCTTGACAGATGAGGAGTAATGAATAAAATAGTCTTTGGTATCAATCTGCTCTGAGTCCATAGAGCTATTTATACTAACCAAGAAGATTTTATCTTTATATTGAAAATTCCAGATGAATTGTTCTAAATAAAAAAGGAGAAACTAAAGGTTCAATAGAATGATATTTGAATATAACTACTATATACTGTAGTTCATTCAAATTATTGGCCAGGGAGTATATATTCATTAAATCCTTATAAAACCATGCAAATGTCAGATATTCTAATGTGCAGTAGTGATTAATTTTATGGTCAAAGTGGGTAATCATACCTGCTCTCAATTTTTCCTGGTCAAGATAATCTAGTATGTATTTTGTGGTATGGAAATCTGGCTTCCCAAATAATTTATTTAGATAATTCAGTAGATTCAGTTTGGGAAATATTTGGGTCAGTTTTGAATTAATTTTGCAATTTACTCACATACATTATGCAAAAAAATTCCCACTCTTTTGAATAAAATATAATTCTGTTTCCTGAATCATCATATACAGAGTAAATACTATGACTATCACACACAATATCCAGACAGCTGGGATATTGTTAGTCCACAATACAACATTTGTCTTCAGACATTTACTATAGCTCAGTTTTGAACTAAGGCAATGTTCCTGTTGAAAGTATAGCTTGGAGAATCTATATTTGAGACACGATGGCTGAGACACTCACTAACTATTTATTTCACTTTTAATTTCTAAGCTGTATAAAAAACCATTTTAGAAGCAGAAATCCATATGCCTGGACATATTAGCCTACTTCCCAAGAATAAAACATTCAAATAAAATGGTCACAGAGAGTACATCCTTGCCTATTCCGAAGAAACACTATTGAAGGAATTTTCTTTCATGTTGTTCAATGTTGCTCATATAAAGATCATTAACAAAAACATTCAGAATTAAGTTTTTGAAAAATAAAAGTTCTATTGTCATGGACAACTGTATATTTTACTATTAGTTGAGGAAAAGATTATAAATGTCAAATTACTTGTCTCCTTTTATTCCAATACCATAACCATTTATAACACTATGTTTGTGACATTTTGGGCTTCCTTTTACATTGTTTAAAAATATTTGTATTTCTAGAAAACGTTAAGCTAAATTTAATGCTCAATTACAATAACTATATAATGCTAAGTTCTTGAAATATTTAATTTTTCTAACATTTTATGGTTTTAAATTTTCTTATTGTACAATTAGATTTTATGTACATTTTAAGTTGCATCAAATAGTTTGTCAAAGTAGTCAGGATAGAAAACATTTATAAGAATGAGTTATTAATGAAAAACTACATATATGTATGTAATTGGATTTAATCTTGTTCTACTTTGTCTTTTAAAATATAATGAAAATAATTTCACTTTCAGGCTGGGCGCAGTGGCTCATGCCTGTAATGTCAGCATTTTGAGAGGCCAAGGTGGGTGGATCACGAGATCAAGAGATCAAGATCATCCTGGCCAACATGGTGAAACCCTGTCTCTACTAAAAACACAAAAATTAGCTAAACATTGTGGCACACTCCTACAGTCCCAGCTACTCAGGAGGCTGAGACAGGAAAATCGCTTAAACCAGGAAGCAGAGGTTGCATTGAGCAGAGATCATACCACTGAACTCTGGCCTGGCGACAGAGCAAGACTCCGTCTTAAAATACTACTACTACTACTACTAATAATAATAATTCTACATTCATTCAAGAGTACATAGTTAAGTGTTAATTATGCCATTTGCTTTGTTTAAATTATATATAGTCATGAAGATTACGTCTGTTTGGGGCAAAAGTTAAAATCTAGGATCTTAGAGCTTATCTATCCTATGAAAAGACAAAACACCTAGAAGTAAGTTTCCAGACTCCTGGTGATAGATTAACTTATTTGAATATCTAACGGGATGACAAATGTCACAGACATAAATTATAAAATGACAGTAAAATAACTGCTCTTCTACTTAATCAAGATTAATACTTTTTATTGTAATATTTGGAGTTACTTTTCCAAATTATAGTCATCTAATGATACCTATATTAACAGGGTAATGAAATAACCCATATTTATTTTCAAACCCTAAATATTAGTTAATTCAGTTTTAATAACAAATAGTATGTTATAAAATAGCTATTTTTTTCTCAACTGTGAAAACATCAGTTCTAACAATAACAGAGTTGAAATTTGTGAATGAAAAAATGAATTCCTACACCATACTCTACTTTCCTGATACGTTTTTATTTTCATCATCCTGTGTCCTATGAAATTATATAAAGTTACACCTGTGCAGTAATAAAAGGGTTGGCAATAGACTGCTACAGTAATCACTTTAATCTGCATTTCTAAAATAGCGGTATCTCTTAGATAAACATCGTAATGATGACATAATATAAGCATATACACACATCCAATGGCGTAGCTTTATATCATGTCACACGTTTCATACCAAAATAATGAAGAGACATAATGCAAATAGCCTCATTTTCACAGAACTAGAGTAAATTTCATGATTGTTTCCTTCCAGAGAAATCCAGATTTATAAAAATGACACCTTGAAAATAGTTTCACTCTTGCACCATGACAAGTGAGCAACCTACCAGTCTATAGATATATGCCCAGATGCAATATAAGATAGTTTAGAAATGTCCATTAATCTGTGTCCCAATTCAGAATATATGGGAATATATTCTATACCATATGTCTAATACATAATCTCTATAACTGTACTGTTCTATATACTAACCAGTAGCACCCTACAGTTATTTAAATTAAGTTGAAATTAAATAAAATTGAAGTATTCAGGTTTTCAGTTGCACTAGCCACATTTCAAGTGCTCAGTAGCCTTTATGGCTGGTGGCTGCTCTATTTGACCGTGAAGAATATTTCCTTCACTGTATACTTTTTTGCATTGTATGTTGATAACCTAGAACTTCTTGCCACCAATTCCATTCCAATTAAACAGCACTAGTATACATAGCTAATGGAAATGAAGACTATTTTTATTATTCTACTGAAATGTACTTTTTCTAGTATCATGAAAAATTTTGTTTTATATAACATAAAGCTTTGTCATTAAGAAACAGGACAAATCTCATACCTGGATTTAAAAAAATTTTCAAACACTGTAGTATAAAATTAAGAAATCTCCTGGAAGATACTTTTGGAAATTGATAGATTGCAACTTGATAAGCCTTTTAAATCAAACTAAAAGTGTGACTATTTATAAATTGGGGAAAATACTATGCTATTGCAAAACTTCAAGCAGAAGAGGGATATGGTCGCTATGTTTAAAAGTCGGTTCTGATTATAAATAGTGTTAAAGCAAAAATTATTCATGAAGCTTGTTAAAGAGGGTGAGGTAGATTTTGTTCAAGAGGCAGTGCATTATAATAGGTATGGGGAAAATCGTAATGGGGTCTTGCAGTGGGAGACAGAGATTGGACTCAATCCTGAGTCTAACAAAGACACAAAGGAGTTAATAGTCAAGGAGTAGCGTCAGGGAGAGTGGATGGACAATTACTGAGAGCAAATTCAGGTGTAAGGGTAAGTCTTGCCAGACTGACTCCACAAAATTCTTCTAATGGTAGACCAGGCTGGTAAGGTAGAGTGATCAGATACCAAAGGTAGAGGATTTTTGCTACAATGGCCTAGCAGGATTTTTGCTCAAAGTGGGCTCTACAGGAACATAGAGGAAAGCCTAAACTCCAGCCTAGTCAAACAGAGAGCTAAGAAGAGTCTGCTTAAAGTTTTGGTCAAAGGACTGTCTTTGTCAGGAGAAAATGGATGTATAGAGATTAAGACTGAAGAGCAGAAGACAAATTAGGCAACTGTTCAGTTTAGTAAACTAAACTAAAAATGTTGGCATCTGAATTAGGGTAGGGGAAAGTGAGAAAGAGAAAAGGAGATATTAGAGAAGTTGAGGAGGCTGTATTGATTAAAAAAAAAACAGCTAAAATGTGGTAATGTCGTAGGTACTGCTCTGGATATTTGAGATCCATTGATGAATGAAATTTTCAATCATCTCTCCTTAGCAAGAGGAAGAAACAATAACATCAATCAACAAACAAGCAAAGCATGCAGTGTTACAGAGGCATAGATCTTAAGTGAAAAATAAAGAGTTTGGGTGTCTGGGGTCACAGGAGTGAAAGTGGTGAGAAAATGTCAGAAACAGTAGTATTTTTTTGGAGATGTGTGTGTGTGTGTGTGTGTGTGTGTGTGTATCTCCAAGCAGTTTGGGATAACTACTGAAGATCCAAACAGAGAGAGAAATATGCATCTGGAGTTTAGAAAGATACCTGGGTCAGAGACATAAATGTAATGGTCATCAGCATAGAGACAATATCTAAAGCTATGTATGGATGAGATAACCAAAGAAGTGGATATAGATAAAGAACAGAAGAAGGCTGCAGAGCGAACTGTGGTAACTCCAGCATTAGGCATTCAGGAGAAACATAGGGAATATAGGAAATTGAGAGGGAGTGCTTAGTAAATGGAAATAAAAAGAAAGAGAATGTCATGTTCTAAAAGATATTGAGGCTTTGCGAGGCCGAGGTGGCAGATCACTAAGATTGGGATTTCGAGACCAGCCTGACCAACATGCAGAAACCTCATGTCTACTAAAAATACAAAATTGGCCAGGCCTGGTGATGCATGCCTATAATCCCAGCTACTTGGGAGGCTGAGGCAGGAGAATTGCTTTAACCCGGGAGGCAGGGGTTGTGGTTAGCCAGGATCAGGCCATTGCACTACAACCTGGACAACAAAAGCGAAACTCTGTCTCAGGAAAAAAAAAAAAAAAAAAAAAAAAGGCATTAAGGAGAGGAAGGGTATTCATACATTAGGTATGTTCAATTGTGTCAAATGCTGCTAACAGTTTAAGTAATATAGAAAATAAGAAAATTTAGATATTGATAAAGAAGATACACAAGAGAGAAGCTCAGAGGAATGCCTGGATTGCAGATTTGGGCAACTGAACACATAATGTTTCAGCTCAATGAAACATAAAGAACTGAGGAGAAAAGGACTGGGGAAGAAGCTAATATTTTAAGCAATTGGCTTGGATCCTGGGGTGCAAGTAGATGCCTAGGGCAGTCCGTGACTGCCCTAAGGCGTTGGCCAGATGGAGACCATGGTCTGAACTGGCTGTGGCAAGAATGTGAACAGCAGCCACCGTAATCACAGTGGTGTGGCAGGGGCTGCTGTTCCTTGAGAGAGGAGGGCATGGATTGAGGAGGGACATGGCCTGGAACCTGTATGGGAAGCATCTGCACAAATACTCTCCAGCCCGAGCAGCAGTACAGGAGCTGTTCATGTTCATGTGCTATAACTTGCCAGTGAATTAATACAAAATAGGAGTGTACATGTAGAGAGTAAAATAAAGAATATCCCGGAAATACTGGAATTCCTCAAAGTTATAATTTCTGGTTTAAAAAACTGCCACAATTTCAAAGCACATATCCACAGACTTAATAGAAATTAAATTTAAGTGTATCACAATCTACAGGAAAGGACACTATTTTCATATGAAGCTATGAGTAAATTAATTATTGACGAGGAAGGCAATTTTAAAATTATTTTTCCTGTAATTGAAGCAACCGCTATTAAAAACATGCATGGGTGTTTTTAATTTTTGAACTATATACAACTCTTGAAGCCACTTTTGGTTTCTTGTACAATCTCCACAAGTTACAGGAAATATTGGCGGAAAAATTAAAATGCTGTTGTATAAATTTACATTTAGAGGTATATATTTATATATTAACTACATTACATTTATATGTTAAAGTTGTAACAGACTTACAGAGAACAGATTTTTACAAAGTTAAATACCTCTAGAAAAACTATGCCTTAAGAATCATTAGCTATGAATGTACTAAAATGTATATTTCAAAATAGTTTATGAGAAATTTATCACAATAGCATCACAGCCTATAAAATACACTGAACTGTTCTAGTAACAGTTGTATCAGCAGAAATATCCTTCTCAAAATTAAAAATCATCAAAAAAATTTGCAATCTTTATTTGCCACTAGTGAATAACAACATTTTCAGTTTTGTCAATTGAAAATGAGTTGTTAAACATATAAACCGATGGCTCAATGTAAGAAAGTTAGGAAAAGCCAGTTGCGAAAATCTTACAATAAATTAATATATCACATTAGTAAAATATTATTTATTGCATATTATAAAGTTACATTAAAAGATTTCTTTTTGCAATTTGTAAGTTTATTTTTACTCATGTATTCTATTACTTTTGTTGTTTTATATATATATATATGTATACACACACAGTGATTGCATCACTGTACTCCATCCTGGGCTCATATATATATGTTTATGTTTATGAGCCCAGGATGGAGTACAGTGATGCAATCATCACTCAAGCTTGCTGTAACATCATCAAACCCCTGGGTTCAAGTGATCCTCCAGTCTCAGCCTCCTGAGTAGCTAGGACTATAGGCACATGCCACTGCACTGCCTAATGTTTTTTTATTTTTATTTTTGTTGAGATGCAGGTCTCCTTATATTGCCCAGGCTGATCTCGAACTCCTGGCTTCAAGCAAGCCTTCTGCCTTGGCCTCCCCAAGTGCTGGGGTTACAGGTATGGACTATCGTACCTGGCCTCCCCATTGGATTTTATTTGTCATAAAATATTTTAAAAGAAAAAGGCTTTATATTTCTTTGCCTTTAGCTTTACATTTTTCCTGCTTTGTAAGCTCGTGGCCTCAGTTTTATTTGACATAGACTTTCCTCTCCAAACGTATGTAGACAGCTCTGCTAAGAAGTTGATTTGCTCTGGTGTGGTATTTTAGAGGCTAGAAAGATTTTCAAAAAAGAAACAGAAAAAACTGCCAAAGGAGAGAAAGCTCAAGGAAAATAAGGAATAAAGTAGATGAGTAGGTGTGGGAGTATGCATGTTAGGCAGAGACCAGAGATGCTCCGGATGTGGGTAAGCTTGGAGTTGGCTAGTTGAAAAGTAGCCAACAGGATGAACCCAGGAGATCCCTACTTGATGAAGTGGGGTGAAGAGGGAGAAAGGGGGAATGGGAAGTCAGACCCCTCTCATTCCTGTTTTCTGAATAGTAAATGACAGTTAAATGAAGTTTAGTTGCAATCTTGCCCTATGATGTTTCTCAACTAACTGACATCTGAGTTTCTCAGAGGAATCATTAACTTCGTTTTTTACATTAACAAAAACTTACTCCTTCTGAAGTATCAACACCATGTTGTCCATGTAAGAAGCAGCTCTGTGGTAAATCAGCAGCTTCATTCTTTGTGATTATTGTTTTGGGTTCATACTTGAAATAAATCTTTCAATTGTTTGTCCTTGGTTTACTAGTAAATAGGCTCATCTGTTCTTTGCCTGCACTTCAGACGCTTTGAAAGGGTGATGGCCCAATCTGTGTGTGTGTGCGTGTGTGTGTGTGTGTGTGTGTGTGTGTGTGTGTGTGTCTTCAAGAGCCCTCAAAGGTACTTGTAAAGCACATCATATCCTAAATGATAAATTATACCATCTCGTTAGGTGAAGAACAAAATCCTAATTCTTCATATTTGTGAAAAGCTATTCAACTCTTTCAGTTTGATACTGACTGTATTAGTGTGCCACAGCTGACATAACGAAATGCCACAGATGGGCTTAAACAATACAAATTGTATTTTCTCACAGTTTTGGAGTCTGTAAGTCCAAGATCAAGGTGTCAGTAGGTTTGGTTGCACTGAAGCCACATTCCTTGTCTTCCAGATGGCTGCCCATTTGCTGCCTCCTCACATGGTCATCCCTTTGCCCACCCGCCCTTGGTATCTCTCTGTGTAGACAGAATTACCTGTCTCCGAGGGACACCCATCAGGTAGAATTAGAAGTCTCCTTACAACCTCATTTACATTCATCATCTCTTTAAAGGCCCATCTTTAAATGCAGTCACATTCTGAAGTACTGGGATTTGAGGCTTCAACATTTGAATTTCGGGGAAACACAATTTCAACTATAGCACTGGCAAACAAGTAATCTGGGTTATATAGAACAGGGCGACAAACTAAAACACTTCTGGAAGTCACAAAGAAACACTCATGAGTAAAGAAGGCAAGGTGGGCAAAACCACAATGCACAAGCCTTACCTGAAGCTTGTAGTTGCTGCATGAGGCAGGAAACTTTGCTTGAAGAACTGTAGGCCTTCTGACTGTGATCAAGAGAAGACAACAATCTTGGATGTTCTCTTATATCTGTTATATCTCCTGGTTTATAAATTTGGAAAGATAACTATGTATATGTTATATAAACATATAAGTATTTATATGTTTAGAATACACACACACACACACACATACACACACACACATACACAAACACACACACACTTCAGCCTAAATAACCCAGAGTGCAAGCTCTGATATGGAAAATGAGTAAAGAGTTCTGGGCTTACACTTACACATTTCTGAAAAGTGGCAAGACATTCAGCAACTGGTAATTAAGCAACATTTTCTTTTCATAAACAACCTAGAAATTTAAATTATTTTCAGGTAGAAACTATACCAATGTTACCAATTTCTAGGAACATTAGAGGAAATGGGTTGAAGAAAGAAGAGACATGCTGCAGACCAGTTAAATCAGGAAAAACAAACAAAAATTAAAGAAGTATTTTGTAGAACTAATATGACTATCAAATATGAATCTGTACTGTCTTCTTTTCTCTGTAAAGATGTCCTTGATATGGTAATGGATGTCAAAGAGTGGGGAGAAAGCAATCACATTCAATATGAGATAAGAGGATTCCATCTCTTCTGCATATAGAGCTTTAGACCTGCATTTTATTTCAAGTTTGGTGAACAGTAATCAGTTCCCATTTGTGATTAGTCTCTGTCTTTTCACTAAAGAGGGGGCTGAGACAATTTTAAAGGTTATTCTACACGAGACAAAAGGAGTACATGAAAAATAGAAGGCTTTTCAAATGATCTAAAGTGCACTTGAATCTGCTGCTTTGATATCATTAGCAAATTGTGATTGATTAAGTATCACAGTTAAATCTCTTATAAACTTTTTGGTACAAAAGAGGTATAGAAAGTGGATATTCCCAGTATGTGGCATTATTTTCTAAACGTGGACATGATTTTTTTTAAGATTGAATATTCCTATCTTTCACTCTTGAAATTATAAAGTTAGAATCCTGAGAACAGTTGTTTTTGAATCAGTGTTTAAACAGGTGATTGTCTTGCCATTTCCAGCTGAGGATTCATAATAACAGGATTAGTATGATGTTTAATTTTACTCCATAGACAATGCAGAGTATGAGTCAAACATGATTTTATTATTTTTATAAATTACACTTTTAGTTAAAAGTGTTTATTTGTCATAAGGTTGATCCATCTCAATTAAACAGGTTGAGCAAATGGCTTCCTTTCTAGGGGCAGGAAGACACTGTTTTTCTTTTTTTTTCTTTCTCTCTTCCTCTTGCTTTCTCACTTTCTCTTTCTTTCTTTCTTTCTCTCTTTGTCTTTCTTTGCCCTTCCCTTTTTCCCTCCTTCCTTCCTTCTCTCCTTCCTTCCTTCCTTCCTTTCTTCCTTCCTTCCTTCTTTCCTTCCTGATAGGGCCCCTGATTCTGTTGCCCAGGCTACAGTGCCATGCGTGATCATAGCTCACTGCAGCCTCGAACTTCTGGCCTCAAGTGATCCTCTCATCTCAGCCTCCTGAGTTGCTGGGACTACAGGTGTGTGCCGCCACACCTGGCTAATTTTTTATTTTTTGTACAGATGGGGTCTCATTATGTTGTCTATGCTGGTCTCAATCTCCTGGCCTGAAGTAATCATCCTACCTTGGCCTTGCAAGGTGCTGGGATTACAGGCATGAGCCATCATGCCCGGTCCTTTTTTCTTTAATATTGACAAAAACAATATACCCCAAAGGTCACTAGAGGTCACCAAAATTCTATTAAATATAGTGATAACAATAACCTATGAAACCAAGCTGGCTTGATGTACCCCATACCCTTTAATATATACCTTTATTTTGACAACTTTCTGGAAGAGGATAGAATTGAAAGAGACAAAGCAAAGGTAGTGTGTTACATTCTGCCACAGAAATATGAATATACAGATCCTTTCATAAAGTCTGAGAAAGAGGAGGAAGTAGGCTATACTACTTTAAAATGATACACACTACAAAAGGACGATTCAGACACTGAAACTCAATTGAGGCTCTGCCAATTGCCAGCTGTTTCACATCGGTATCTGAGTCCACTTCTCAGTGACAACGTTTTCTTCTTGGCCTTATCTTCTTACCATTTTATTAACTGGAAGGCTCAGAATAAGATTTTTTCATTACCCTACTTGCTGTTACCCATTCAGAGTTATCATTAGGGTCATTCAAATATTCTAGTTGCTTCTTTATGCCGGCATTTAGTAGGATCTCACTTCTTGCCTTTTGAAGTTGGGCATGACGACACAATTTGCTTTAGCCCATGAAATTCAGGTGGCAGTGACATCAGCTATGTCTAGGGAAAGCTTTGAGAACCAGTGCATAATTTCTCCCTGCCATCATGACCATGAAAGATTTGTCAAGAGAGAGCTTTTGTAGTTTGGTTCCTGAGTGTATAGGATGAATTTTCATTCTCTACTGATAATGGAAAAGTAACATAAATCAATGAATATCCTTTTAATATATAGGTCACTGAGATTTGGGGACCATTTATAAATGCAATGTAATATAATCTATCCTAATTTATACAACATATTTATCCCCAAAATAATTTGTTTCAAAAAATAATACACCAGGCCGGGCGCGGTGGCTCACACCTATAATCCCAGCACTTTGGGAGGCCGAGGCAGATGGATCACCAGGTCAAGAGATCAAGACCATCCTGGTCAACATGTGAAACCCCATCTCTACTAAAAATACAAAAAAATTAGCTGGGCATGGTTGCACATGCCTGTAGTCTCAGCTACTTGGGAGGCTGAGGCAGGAGAATTGCTTGAACCCAGGCTCATGGCAAACCTCTGTTAGGGCAGTACAGAAGGAAAATGTGGGGTGGGAACCCCCACACAGAGTCCCTTTGAGGCACTGCCTAGTGGAGCTGAGAGAAGAGGGCCACTGTCCTCGAGACCCCAAAATGGTAGATCTAATGACAGCTTGCACTGTGCACCTAGAAAATCCACAGATACCCAACGCCAGCCCATGAAAGCAGTTAGGAGGGGGGCGGTACCCTGCAAAGACACAGGGGTCGAGCTGCCCAAGACCATAGGAATTCACCTCTTGCATCAGCATGACCTGGATGTGAGATATGGAGTCAAAGAGATAATTTTGGAGCTTTAAAGTTTGGCTGCCCCACTGGATATTTGACTTTCATGGAGACTGTAGCCCCTTTGCTTTGGCCAATTTCTCCCGTTTGAAATGGCTGTGTTTATGCAATGCCCGTACCTCCATTGTATTTAGGAAGTAACTAACTTGTTTTTGGTTTTATTATATAAATTTTGATGAGAGATGAGAATGGTCTTAATTTGGTAGTGACAGGATAGAAAAAAGAAGTAGATGATGTAAAAGATTAGGAGGTAAGATGAAAATGATTTGTGGTTGCTATGAAGAGAGTTAATGAAACTGCCTTTCAAAAATTATAGTAGTAAAGGAAATTTGATATAATTGACTCCATCTTACACCTACCAGTCTGAATTGCTTTTGCTCTTGTGTAGAGGCCATCATAGTCCTTTTCTTGAACTGATTCTTTCCTTGTTCAAAGACTAAAAGTGTATTTGTAAAATGTAGTAACAGGCCACAAGTTTAGAATCCTGGTAGGGGCCTGAACTTTGCTAAGGAATAGGAATGGTTAAACAATAGCCATCCATTGCCTGCTTAGCTTGCTTAGCATCCCAGAGTAAGTAACTGAGGTCACGAGATGCATAACTTCTCCAACTGCTTTTATAGATAACATCACTATTACGAGACCCAAAGGACTAATATGAGATATTTTTCAGATGTAGCATTTTGATAGATCAAGAGATGCCACTTAAACCTGTGTTCCATAGTAAGGACAGACTCAACTGGTCCTGTACCCTCAGCTGGGTACTGACTGACTCATCAGCAGCTTTGTCACTCTTGTGGTTTCATTCCCAGCCAACCCATTGTTTCAGTTCCCAAGTCCCCTGCCCACCAAAGTATCCTTTAAAATCCTAGCCTCTGAATTTTCAGAGAGGCAGATGAGAGATATATCTCCTGTCTCCTTGCTTGGCTGGCCCGGTGACTATTAAGTGCTTCTTCTGCTGTACCTCCTTCTGTTCTCAATGTATTGGGTTTTCTGAGCAGCAAGTGAGAAGAACCTGTAGGGCTGCGATAGTAAAGGATGAGGGAAGAGGTAAGAATGATACTGAAGTTAGAAGGTGGAACATCTGGCCAGACAGAAATTCACTGGAATATGTATAAGAGGACTCAGAGGCCAGGTGCGGTGGCTCATGCCTGTAATCCTGGCACTTTGAGAGGCCAAGGTGGGTGGATCACGAGGTCAGGAGTTTGAGACCAGCCTGGCCAACATGGCTAAATCCCATCTCTACTAAAAATACAAAAATTAGCCAGGCATGGTGGTGTGTGCCTGTAGTCACAGCTACACGGGAGGCTGAGGCAAACCTCTTGAACTTGGGAGGTAGAAGTTGCAGTGAGCCAAGATCGCAGACTCCATCTCAGAAAAAAAAAAAAAAAAAAAAAAAAAGGAACCAGAAGGAAGCAGCCCAAATTGTGTACAAAGAGATCAGTTTTAGATAAAATGGGCTTAGCGGGACTATGGAGTCATCCTCCAAGTGGAAATGCCTTGTACTTAGTTAGATAAACTAAACTGAAATATCTCAAAAAACTGGTCAATTACACCTCCCTTTTGCCTTCTAAGTATCTTTTCCAACACACCTGAAATTCTTCTTACAATTTTATTTATTCCCAAGCACATCATGATATTGTTTAAATAACATGAATTAACTATCTTAAATTGTATTTGATTTAAATGTTTTAACAGTTTCCAAGTAAACTTCAAATACTACTGCTGATATGATTTTGATTGAAGCTGGTATTTAGATTTACATTTTACAGATGAGAAAATTGATGCCAAATTATTAAGTGGTTCACTACATTTTATCGTCAGTATACAGAAGATCCTTCACAAATTTCTAATCACCTGATTTCTAATCACATGTACTTTTCTCAATTGTGTTTTTTTTTTGATGAAGGGTATTAATAAAATAATACTTTAAAAGTATTATTGGCTCTTTTCTCTACTTATTTTCTTAGTCATTAACAAGTAGTTGTGATATATATTTTGAATAATAGTAGATACATTTTTATTATCAGTATTTTAATTGGCCGTTGTATAAATACCACTAAAATGCATAAATCTTAAGTGTCTAACTTAATAAATCGTACACAGCGAAGTACTCAGAAGCTTCGGTCATGTCCATTCTCAGAAACTAAACACCCAAAACTTAAACCAACATTCTGAATTTTCTTATAGGAACTGTTGTATGTTTCCCTTTTTTCAAACAAGTGGAATTATAAGAACTATACTTTTTATGATCTGACTTCTTTTGCTCAACATTTTGTCTATCATGTTGTGACAGTAATTCTTTTTGAAAAAAAATTCGCCCTATGGTATTTCTTTATGTAAATATACTGCAGGTTGTTTGCTTATGTTTTTGTTGATGGTCATTTTGACTGTTTCCTGTTTTTGTCTGTGATGAACAAAACAGTTATGAGTTCTTCTGCCTGTATTTTGGTGCATGTATGTGTATATGTGAACTGACATGGAATTGCTGGGTTTACAAAATTACGTGCATGTTCAGTTTTAATAGGTAGTATCAAATACTTCTTACAGAATGACCGAACTGATTTGTACTACCAGGTATAGTGTATAAGAATTCCAGTTGCACCACACTTCTGCCATCATTTGGTATTTTCAACTTTTCTTTTCTTTCTTTTTTTTCATTTTGGTCATTCTGGTGGGTGTGTAGTAATCTCATTTTGATTTTAATTTTAATATCCTTGATGAATAATGAAGTTGGGGAGCTTTTCATATGCTTATTGGCTATTCTGACAATCTCTTTTGTAAAGTGTTGTTCAAGTCTTTTTGACAATTTTTCAACTGGGTCATCTGTCTTTTTTATCTCAATTTGTAAGAGTCCTTTATACATTCTAGATAAGAGTCCATTGTTAAATATATGCATTGCAAATTTCTTCTCCCACTCTGTGGATTGCCTTTTCACTCTTAATATTGTCTTATGATGAACAGAAGTTTTAAATTTTAAATTAGTAGAAATTACAAATCTTTGTCTTAATGCTTTTTTGTTCTGCTTGAGAAATTTTTACCTGTCTCAAGTTCATGAAAACCTTTTACTGTTATCTGTAGTGTATTCACTTTCAAATTTAGATTATGAGCCATCTGGAATTGGTCTTTGAATATGCTGTGAGGTACAGGCCAAAGTTCCTTTTCTTTCTATTTGAATATAAAATTGATTCAACATTATTTATTAAAGATTCTTTTACATTAAATTGCAGAACCACCTTTAGCAATATAACAGTTGACTACATATTCGTGACTTCTCTATTTTGTTTGTTTTGTTCATTTTCTTATCTATTTGTTGAATTTCTCTAGATTTATTAAGTCTTCATGTATACTTCATATACAGTCTCCAATTTTATTCATTTCTTTATAGTTGTCTATGTTATTCTTCATCTATTGAACTGTTGAATCAGTTTAGAAATACAATTTTTGAAATTGTGGCAAAAAGTAACAATTATAGGACAACTTTTTTTTCTTGCATTAGCAGCTAACTCACATTAGCTTATGCTTTGAAAGATTAAAGGAAATTACCGAAACTAACACAAACAGTATAGTACCGCTCTCTTGACACTTGTCAAAATATCCAGTTTCTGATTCCACTTTTTCCTTTATGTAAATAATATATGGGCTGTTTTCTATTTATGCTATAAAACTGCTTGTGACTCTGAAATATTGTTTTCAATTAATGTTTTGCATACTCAGCAGCATCAAACCTATCTTATCTCACCAGCCTCTTATTCCTGATATTCCTTTATTTCTACCATCCCCATAACAAACTGTTAGAATATGGTTTTTATCAACTTCTGAAAAAAATAGTCTTTTATATGCTAAAATACACTTTGTGGTACATCCCATCTGGATAAGATGATGTAGACTTCCCTCGCCCTCCTCCTCTCCACTAAGCACAAAGATAAATTCTAGAAATAATGCAGTAGGAGACCAAATGGGGAATGGTGAAAGGCGGAAGGAAAACTGGTTAGAGACTCCAGGACTACAGAAAGAGAAAGGAACAGGGTGTCTTGTGAATGACCTATATCCAAGAGAAGACGGTGACACTCCCAGCAGTTCCTGACCATCAACCTAACCATAGAAGGTGGCCTAGGTGGGTGCATTCCTTCTCTGGATTGTCCTGTCAACAACTTCAGGAAAGTGGGTCAGCACGGCAAGGCAAATTAATCAGGAACCAGGCTGGCAGCAAGAGTATTCCCTTTTTCTTTTCCTACTGGGCCTGAGACTTCCCTTTTCCACTCAGAGACATATATGGGTACATACAATAGACTGTCCTTCTCATTAATTTTATGAACAGTATTTTAAGGTTGAACAAAATATAACACCATCTGATATACAATACAATAATCTTTAAAAGTAAGAAAGGAAAAGGGACATAAACTTTCTGCAATTTACTGAAAGTGGTAAAATGTTAATATCAGTAGATTGTGATGAGCCACGTATGTATATTATAATAACTAGAGCAACCGCTGTGAAAACTAAACAGAGAGATATGCTCAAAATAAATCAAGATATAAACATAAAAAAAAATCCAAGTAACCTATAGGAAGTCAAGAAAAACAAAACAGAGACACAAGGAATAGAGGCAACAAACAGATAATAGATAATAAAAAGGCAGACTTAAGATCTACTGTATGAATACTTACAACAAATATAAACAATCTAAACACACCAATTAAAAGGTAGAGATTAGTATAGTTGATAAGAAAATATGATCCAATTATATGTCACTAAAAAGAAATGTATTTCAAACTTAACAATATAGGTAGGTTAAAAATTAAAGGATCAAGAAAGACATACCTGTATAAATACTACCAAAACAAAAAGCAGAAGTTGTTGTATTATATCAGATAAAGCAGATCTCAGAGAAAAGAAAATTACTAGAAATGAAAAGGGGCATTAAAAATAATAAAAGATCAATCCATTAGGAAGACATAATAATGATTTTAAATGCATATGCCCCAAAGAAGAGGCTCTGGATATAGTGAAACATAAAGCTTAAAGGAGAAATAAACAAATCTTCAATTATACTTGAAGATTTAATGCCCCCCCCACCCCACAGCAAATGAAAGAAGTACTATACAGAAAATCAGCAAGGATGTAGATCTAAACAATGCAATCAGTCAATAGGATCTCATTGGCGTATATACCACAAGTCAACCAATATATTTTCATTTTCAAGCACCACTATCCTGGGCCATAAAGCAAGAATTAAGATATACAGAGTATGCTCTCTGAACATAATGAATTCAAACAAGGATTCAAAGATAGGAACATGTTTAGATACTTGGCATAGTATCCAAAAACTGGAAACAAAACCAAACGCAGATGTCCTTAAATAGGTCAATGATTAAAAAAATGTTAGTACATTGATATCATAGAATATACTTTGCAATAAAAACAAATAAACTATGGATATCATACAAGTAGTGACAAATCTTCAGTGAATTCTGTTGAGTGAAAAGAAGCTAATATCATGTTTCTATATTGTATGATTCCACTAATGTGACATTTTTGAAATGACAAAACTGTAGAAAGCAGGGACAGAGTAGTGACTGTCAGGGGTAAGGATGAGGGGAGAGTGGAAGAGGAGGTAGGTGTTATTATCAAAGAGTCACATGAGAAATAAGGGAGGTGATGGAACTGTTCAGTATCTTTCCCATGGTAGTGGGTATACGAGCTTACATATGTAACCAAATTTCATGAAACAACACAACATACACAAACACACATGCAGACACACATGAGTACAAGTGAAACTAGGAAAATTTGACTATGATCAGTGTATTGTATCAGTATAAATATGCTGCTTGTTGATTTTATATTATAGTTATGCAAGTTATTACTACTAAGGAAAACTGAGTAAATGGTATGCTGTAATCTCTCCACATTATTTCTCACAACTGCATGTAAATCTACAATTATCTAAAAATAAAAAGCTTAACTAAATATTACACGGTGTACTTTAATGTATTATTTATCCCTCGATATAAACAGCATTAATAATATTAGCCACATTTGAACATAGTTCAATTTATACATAAAATATTTTAAGGGATAATTTTTCACTGAATTAAACATAAAAGGCTTTAAAATAATGCACTAATGAGGAAGTTGAAAAACAACAATGCTTATGGTCCTTTTGTTTTTCCATACTGAATGATTTTCTCCTGATACCCCTTCCTTCACATTATGTGTTCCATTTAATGTTGTGAAAATAAACTTTTACTTCTCTAAAGAAGCTGTTACTTGCTTTACTGTAATGTAATTTTTAAATGTAATTTCTGTAGGCAATATTGTCTTCTTTCCCATTCAATTCCCATGGACAACATGACAAATAATAAGAACCAATTGTAATGAGAGTAGTAATAAGAGCCTCTACTTAGGATTTTTTAATTTTAAGGTATTGGTTTGAAATTTATACTTTATTCAAAAATAAAATATCATCTGATTATAGCTTGGCATTTAGGTACCTC
This sequence comes from Sapajus apella, assembly GCF_009761245.1. Lineage (NCBI taxonomy): Eukaryota > Metazoa > Chordata > Mammalia > Primates > Cebidae > Sapajus > Sapajus apella. Next base: position 9,918,621 of record NW_022436958.1, read on the forward strand.
ACCATAAATTTTAATTGTTTATAACTTTGGTGTATATAAAATTAACAGATACACACACACATGCATACAAGCACACACACACACACACACACACACACACATTTATTTAACATAAAAACGTTTTCTTTCCATTCTCAAATTTGTAAGCAGGAGACAGAATGGGTCTTTCAGTTTTTGAGAATCAGCAAAAGAGTGTTGTATTGTAGCAATATGAAATTTTGTTTTAAAATTCTTTGCTAGTCGAATGAAGGTGTAAGAATTGGCAGTTTCAATTCTTGCAGTATGTTATCACCATACTGTCAGAAGAGCTCATTTATGCCAACTCTGACGAAATTGGGTGTGTTATAAGTCAAGCATGAGCCAGGGGTTTCTTATATCAACAATGCATTTCAACTCTTACCTTATTACCACATTTTTTGGACTCTACAGGATAATATCTTTTAAGCTTTTTATTGCTTGCGTGTGAAATCTCTAATAATGTTGCCAAACGCAGCAAAAGTTCAGGGCTGTTTCTTGACATTGGTTTACTGAATGCTGATCTGTGAAAGTTTGAATGCCTAAATCCTTATCTATCAATGAGGTCAATTAAACCTCACCCATTGCCTTGACCAAACCTTTTTTCAATGTGGAGATTGTGCTAAAAGGTTCACTAAAATATGCTTTTTCTCACATATCCTCTGTAAATTCTGAATACATGTGAACTATTCTGCATGGAATGTGTAATCATTATGCAGTAGAAAAGAAACATTGTATTTGAATTTTGCAAATTTCCTTTAAGGAAAGTCATCTAAACAGAAGCTAAATTTAGAGTTAATTTATTAGGAAAATATGATAAAGTATATTGATAACACAAGTTTGCCACAAGATCCTGGTCTAAATAGAAAATAACATTGAAAATTTCTGGAGGAAGTAGAAAGGTGAATCATTTTAGAAGAACAAGACAGTACATGACAAGAGAAACATATGTCAAAACATACTTTATTTACCTTCCATTAGATTGTCTTCCTAGGAGAAGGTTAAATACTTCAGGAGAGGGATAGGATTTTTCTCATGTTAACTAATCCAGACAAAAGTGAATAGAGATTTGCTTTCTTCAGCATTTATTGATATTAATTGCTTTATTGAACTAGCTGTGGGAACAGGGATTTCCCAATGCCAGCATAAAGGATCATTATTTATAAGCTAACTGATCCCACAAATTCTACACTTAGCTCAACATTTCCGTTGGAAATACTGAAAGAATCTTTTTTAAAATGTTATATTTCAGCCTTCATACTGAATGCTAAATTACATAAGCTAAATGATAAAACAATTTCCAGGAAAGGGGAATTTTAAAGTCTCACATACTAGGCTTCAAATCAAGCTCTGAAATGCAGCTTATTATTGCGTTTTTCTTCCATTTATTTTTAATTCTTCCCCTTTGGCTCTGTCTTACAGGTGTCCCTAGTTACAACCATCAGTAAAAACAAAACACATGTGTAGGCTATAAATCTGTATTTGTGCTAATTCATAGGAGAAAAATATCTTCAGTTCCTCCTTCCAATTTCCTTTCCTTTTACCACTTAGAAGCTCTGTATAGTGCTCTGTGCTTACAATTACAGAAACTAAACTGTCCCACGTGATGGGTTAACTGCATGTCATTTCTCCTTGCAACTAAAGAAGTCAAGGTGAAAATCCCCAGGTTAATTTAGAGTTTGAAAGGACTTAGAAAGGGAATCAATATTTAGTAAAAGGGGTAACTGCCAATTGAGCTTTTTTGTAGGAACTAGTCAAGACCCAAACAGGCTAATATCAGATATTAGCCGTAACTTTTCACATTGGGAAGTCATCACCTTGAATGTCAAGTAGTTAATAAGTTTCCCAGGCACCAAAAGGGAGGCTCTTAAAATTTTGTTCAGATATTCACATTATAAATGTGCCAAGGCAATGCTAAGGTCAAGGTAGAATTGGTTATTTGCTTGTAAAGTTTAGTTTGAGTGTTTTGGATCTGTCTAATTTGAGTGTTTAGATCAGCTGTTCTATTGTTTTATTTTATTTTTTGAGACAAAGTCTCTCTCTGTCACCAAGCTGGAGTGCAGTGGCGTGATCCCAGCTCAGTGCAACCTCTGCCTCCTGGGTTCAAGCGATTCTCCTCCCTCAGCCTTCCAAGTAGTTGGGATTACAGGCAAGCGCCACCACACCCAGCTAAATTTTTTTGTATTTTTTATTAGAAATGGGGTTTCACCATGTTGGCCAGGATTCTCTCGATCTCCTGACCTTGTGATCCACCAGCCTCTGCCCCCCAAAGTGCTGAGATTTCAGGCGTGAGCCACTGCGCCCAGCCTAGATCAGCTGTTTTAAATTACGTCACCTTGAAGTGTGATATGTCAGCTCAGAGTGTTTTCTTCTTCTTCCTTTCCTTTTATTTTGAAAAAAATAATAATTGAGCTTCTAACACTGTTTTTAGTCCTGAAATAACACCACCAATGGCTAGATACAGGCATCGGGGATGTTGTATACTATATTTTGACAAATTCTGTTTATTTTTGTATTTTATTTTTCAAATCAGTTTTTTTCCCACTGATACACAAATATATTCTTTGCAGGGGAAAAGCATTTTTTACAAATATAAGAACAATCACTTTTGTAAAAGTATTTTACAAATAGCAGAATCATATTGGAATAGTCATCCAAAATTGGAGACATGAATTTATATAGTGCTCACAGGGTGTCTTAGATTTGATTATGAAGTTATTCCATGAGTAGGTCATGCCAAGACTATCAGAGAATCAATGGACTGGACTTACTGGGTCATCATCCCTTACTAACAATATAGAGTTCTCAAAAGCTTTATTAGGTACAATTGTAAGTGGCTCAGACAATCATTTCTTTTTAGAGATGATTCCACAGCTTCAGAAATTTCATAGGCAAGAAATGATTCCTGATGCCCAGTCGGATATGTCATTTTTCTCTTAGAACACTTGCAATCAATTCTGCTCCCAACACAGTCTTTACTGTTTTGTTCTTTCCTTTTTTCTTTTTTTTTTTTTTTTTTTTGTTTCCACACTCTTTACAGTCAGTAAATTTTGCCCACATGATCAAACAGTCACATAAGAAAAAGAATAAAAACTGAACAGGTTTGAATGAAGAAGGATTAGAATGAGTTGAAGTAAACCATGGAAAAAGAATATTTAGTTTGGCTTAAATAACTGCTATAATCACTTAAACATGAACAATAACCCATTTGGAAAATCTCAGAAACTGCTTTATTTCACAGACATATCATTAGGCTTCCATAATGTTCCAGGAACCTGCCCCTTTCAACCCAGGCCTATCCCCAAAGAGACTATTTCTATATTAGCATTCGCAATAGATATTTCCAAGATTATTTTATGTTCTAACTAACAAAGACAGAATGGCATGGCAAGGGTATTGTCCTGAGCATCTTCTCTTTCTGGGATCAAGGCTTTGAGAAACTGTTGCAAGTCAATAGAGAGGCTCTCCTACAGTCCATAGGAAAAGCTCCTCATGGGCAAGAAGCCCTACAACAAGGCTTTTTTTCAGCCCATAAACAATAGGGTTATGAGTTTTATGAGTTAAGCATCAGGCTGGAAAATTGTTATAAAGTGAGTTCTGATTCCAAATCTATAATTTACTGGCTTATTGAGTGACAATGGGCATATAACTTCATTGACTTGCCTTTTCTAAAGTTCACTTTTGAAATTTGTATTAGTTATACCCTTGATCATATTAAAGTAGGTCATCCTAAAAAATAAATAAAACTCTAAAATGAACCTAGTTTAAAACCAACAGGCTAAGTAGGGCCTCTGAAAAAAACAAAACTAAACTAAACAAAAAAAAAAAAGCACTGTAATTCTGAGTTGCAATAAGCCACTCATAACACCTTAAAAAAAAAAAAGAGCTGGCAGAAATTGAGCTATAAAATATTAAAATGTATTAGTCAATGTCAATATTTTAAAGTGTGAACTGCTGTAAAATCAATAAACAGATCAAGATATCAGATTTGTAGTTCAGAAAAAAAATCAGTGTACAAAAATTGACAATATGATTCAATAGTTTCCAGACTGAATATGCTGGAACATTATTAGTTAAATATCTCTAGATAACAAATATCTGATTTTATCCAATGCTAAAATTATTTCCCAGTTCGTTAAAATGTTAAACAGAAAAGTCAAATTAAAGCATTTTAGTTAAATATGAAATCTGTGTAGAGCCTTTCTAAATTTATAAACACAATAATTCACAAAGGAAAAAAACCAACAGATTTTATAACATAAAATTGAATTTCTAAATGTCAAGGAAGTATATTAAAGCTCTAAGGTAAACAAAACTAAGGACAATTTTACAACTAATATAGTGGACATACAGTGTCATTCTTTTTTTTTTTTTAATTGTACATTAGGTTCTGGGGTATATGTGCAGATCATGCAGGACTGTTGCATAGGTACACACATGGCATCGTGGTTTGCTGTCTCCATCCCCCCATCACTTACATCTGGCATTTCTCCCCATGTTATCCCTCCCTGACCTACCCCCCGCCGCCTGCCACTGTCCCTCCCTTGGCCCCCCAGCAACAGACCCCAGTGTGTGTTGCTCCCCTCCCTGTGTCTGTGTCATTCTTAATTTATAAAACTCTTGTAGAGCCCAATAAAATAACCCCTATGTAATCAAAAATTGGACAAAAGATGAATAGACAATTCACAAAATCAGAAATATGACTACCCAGTACATTCTCATTAGCAATCCAATCAATAAGTTTAAATTGCATATATATATATATGTAAATATTTAAATAAATTTAAATCAAATAGATTTTTAATCAAAAATATATTTTTCTAGAACGGACCACTTATAAACTAAAAAAGTAGGTATACTAGTCTTCATAAGCTTTATAAAGAGGTAGAATTATTGAAAATATTATTAAGAATTTTAAAATTGTTATCCCTCAATTTTTATATCTTTTGTTGCACGAATTCCATTTCCAGAATTTATCTTAAAGACATTTTCAGACTCAGGCTAAGATTTATATATGAATATGTTTATTGCAACACTTAGAATAATAAACCAGTGAAAAAACAAAATGCCCATTTACTGAGTTGAATTCAGGCCCACATACAGTGCTTTACAATAGAATAGCATGAATTTAACCAAAATGACGTAAAAAAATTTGCTAAAGTGGAAAAAAATATGTAAAAAGCAGTTTAATTAGAAAATAATCTCATAACATTTTACATGTACCAAAATGTGCTTTGGGCTTAAATAGTTATGTAGTTATAAAGAAAAGAACAGTTGAAAGAAATGCATCAAAATATTAAGTGATTTTGTTAAGAATGGGATTATGTGGTATTTTTTTTTCCTTCTTAATTTTCAAATGCCTATAATTTGAATTCAAGAATGGGATTGTGTGGTATTCGTCTTCTTTCTTAATTTTCAAATGCCTATAATTTGAATCCAATACTATGATAATCAGAGGATAAAACGATATTTTTAATAGGTCTTAAGAAGTCCTTAAACTTATGGTCACATGATATCAAAGTAAACTGAAAATTAAAGAAAAACACATTGAATGTTCTTCAATGATTGTACTTAATAAAAAGTCTTTTCTTCACACAGGTGAGCTTAAAAATTTTTTTTTAGCATTATAATTACTGGTTTAAACAAATATACCTCTGTTTGGCAAGAAAATAGGAAATTTTAAAGGGCTATGGATATGCAATCACTAATTCTCACATGCTTGGATTCACAGATAATTCTGAAGAAAAACCTTGTAAAACATCTGAAAATGATACGATTGATAGACACCTCCCCAAAGATGGAGGGTGATTAGTTAGGGTTCTTTTTATTACTATATCTATAATCTAATAATTTTATTAGTCTGTAATGGCTTTCCATGCAACACTTACTTACAATCTCTACCTTTCATCAAGAAAAAAGATGGAGAAATAAAATGTAATTAGCCTAATCCAAAGGGACAAAGGATGAGAACAGAGTAAGAAAGCCAAACTGGCAGACATGGAGGAAGAACAATCATTTTATTCAAACTCGGTTTATTATTTTTCAACCCAGGAACAGAGTATAAGCTAAACCACACATATAAAGCCAACTCATACCCAAAAGCAGCAGCAACTGCTTCACTTCAGATGACTTAACTGGCCTTTGCAAACGTGTTCCATCTGATTCCTGACCAAGAAAAAAAGAGACTCTTTTTCTCCTACTCCCACACAACGTGCTGCACAAACACCCAGTTCTATGACTTTATTGTTTCCTGCACAGTGACTTTTAAGGCCTACCTTATTCACCATCTCGTGATTCCACCCCCAGCCTCCTCCACTTCCTTTGTAGATTTCAATTCCCGATCCATGGGTTCAGGGCAAGTCTTCACTTACTCTGCCTAGAAAAGACACCCCTAGGAATGTCCCTGTGGGGCTGGTTGTACATCTTCAATGTAAATAGGATAAAACAACAGAAAAATGATACCACCACTGCAAGTTAGAAGTTTAAAGTGATAATTTAATTAGATTTTTTCATAGAGAAATTCTAAATAGAATTTTGCATGCTCACTTATATATGTGTGTGTGTGTATATATATGTGTGTATGTATATAAACATATATACATATACATATGCATACACATATATACATATACATACACACATATTTAGATGAGCACAGACCTCATGTAAATCATTGATTATTCTCACAAATATTTTGCTGAAGATATCATTACATGATATGTATAAATTATATTAAAAAGCAGTGGTCTGAGTCCAGATGCAGTGGCTCACACCTGTAATCCCAGCACTTTGGGAGGCTGAGGCAGGCGGATCACAAAAGGTTAAGAAGTCAAGACCACCCTGGCTAAAACGTTGAAACCCCCGTCTCTACTAGCAATACAAAAGTTAGCCAGCTGTGGTGGCATGTGCCTGTAATCCCAGCTGCTTGGGAAGCTAAGGCAGGAAAGCCGCTTGGACCCAGGAGACGGAGGTTGAAGTAAGCTAAGATCATACCACTGCACTCAAGCCTGGGTGACACAGTGAGACTCCATCTCAATAAAAAATTCCAAAAGCTAGTGGTCTGAATAATATTTCATCAATAGTATTATGTGGACATTTGTGAATGTAGCCTGATCTCAACTCTTTTCCCTCCTGGCTCTCTAGCATCTCTTTAAGAAGTACAAAAAGGGGCAGAGGCATAAAAAAGTCACTGGCACTGGATGTGTTTCCTGAACTAAATTTGAGTCAGATTCAGGGTGACAATGTCAAAGGAAATGGTGCTTTCTAATTTCTGGTGAGCAATATAATGTGCCTGATCTGGGCTTGGACCACTGTATGCCTTTCAGAGGAAAGTGACCACAGGGCAAGGAATAGCCCCTAGATGTACATTCGGATCCTCTTTGAATACATTGAGGGGAGAAGATGCTCAGGGAATAATCCTCTCTGCATCTAATCTGTCACTTCAAAATAGAGTAAAAGCAGTTTCTGGGAGTTGCAAATCATAGGATTTTTATTCAGGCCTGCTACTAACAAGCCACTTAACAAACATCTCAATTCCTGTGGTTTAAACCTTTTCTTTAATTATAAATTATGTTTACATCCCCTGAATCTGCCAGGGTCCCCAAATGAAACATATGGCAAGCACAGAATTTGATATTTCCAGAAAGGTTCCTTTATAGACAGGCTGTTTGCAAAGGTTCAAGAAACAGGAGGGAGTCCACAGGATAATTGTGGTACTACCCCAGGCTGGTGGTAACTAAAGACACTCATAAGGAAGAGCGTCCTGTAGCATCAGCAACCAATCCTAATAACTTTTTTTTTTTTTAACTTTACTCTAAGTTCTGGAATACATGTGCTGAATGTACAGGTTTGTTACATGTGCCATGGTGGTTTGCTACACTTATCAACCTGTCATCTAGGTTTTAAGCCCCACATGCATTAGCTATTTGTTTTAATTCTCCCCCACCCCTTTCTCCCCAACCCCCAACAGGCCCCAGTGTGCGATGTTCTCCTCCCTGTGTTCATGTGTTCTCATTGTTCAATTCCCACTTATTTGTGGGAACATGCAGTGTTTGGTTTTATGTTCTTGTATTAGTTTGCTGAGGATGGTGGTTTCCAGCTTCATCCATATCCCTGCAAAGGACATGAACTCATTCTTTTTTATGGCTGCATAGTATTCCATGGTGTATATGTGCCACATTTTCTTTCAGTCTATCATTGATGGGCCTAAAAACTTTTGAATCTCAACAATTTTCCACTTCAGGTAAACTTTTCACTTAGTAAAATAACCAACGAAAGCATTCCCAATGTCTCATGTCTATTTTAGAAGTTAGCTTTCTAACCGTTGAGGGTGGATTAATGGACACTCAGAACTGGGTGCACTGCCCACATTCTGGTCAAAATGAAGACACCAGATGACTATTTGAGTTTCTTCTCTACCTGAGATATCTTACACTGGGTCCTAGAATATACTGTATCATACAGTTTGCTCCTATTTGTTCTTTCAGTTTATTTGATACCCTAGACAAAATAGCTTCAGATTAAAGTTTATTGTTAATGAGTAAGTATAAGTTAATGAATGATATAAAGTTTATAACTTCGAAAATTGTGGTAACATCTATTTGGTATAAATGTAAGGGTCATTTTTATGTAGAATATCAAAACTAGAGTGCAATAATTATTGAGATTTTTTTTGCCCAAGAGGCCTAAAAGTGGGAATGGATACAGGAATATAATGAGTTATTTTCAGTTAAGAAAAGATGAACATTTCTAATAGTAATAATTGACTAAAATTGTTTTAAATGCTTCTAATATATTTCAAACACTGCCAGACTCATTTTAACAGGAAACCTTGCAGAACAACTGAAAATTCACTGGAGCTCACAAGCTTAATTTGCTTCCATTCTGCTGCCGATAACTACATTTCCAAAATTTCGGTGTTTAATTTTATCTGGGAATTTTTGCTTTCAGCTTCAAAAGAGCTGCAACACCAGTTTTTATGTGCAAAGCTTTTCAAAACATTTTGTTCACCAAGTCCTGATGGAAGCATAATATGTAAGGACATGGCCATGGGCTGCCTACATCGGGGAACCGAGCAGCAAAATGATCTTTAAGATTCGGTCATCCCTAAAATTGCAGTACCCTCCTGACTTTTTTTTCTTCTGCTTGGCCATCTGTCCAGTGTTTTCAAATTCTTTATGACAGTATAAACATAATCCCCAAATAGAGTTAAGATAGGAAAATCAGGACCTTGAGCGACTGACGTCGATCGTCTAGATGAGATATTCTGTTAAGATTATGTGGGATGTATATAAAATACCATACAGTGGTTGCTTTCCCAGCTCTAAGAAAATAAGTAGGTTCCTTTATCTCAGAATCATCTAAATCAGTGCTTTTCAAACTTTTACAAGACTGTAAGTCTCCAGGAGCTCTTGTGAAACTGCAGGTTCTAATTCAGTATTTCTGAGGAAGGCGAGGTCTGAGATTCTGCATTTCTGACCACCTCCCAGGTGATGCTCAAACTGTCAGCCCAAGGCCGAGACTTTCAGCATAATATATTAACTCTTCTACTCCTACCTTTAGATCAAATTTAAGGAGATCTTGGCTTTTCAAACTTGAAGCATATCTCTGTACATTCTTCCAGCTCCTAATTTCTAAAACTAATATTGGACTAAGAGATGGAAGGGGTATTTTAGATTCCCAAAAGTTGGATTTAATTAAGGTAAGAAAAACACTTTAAAAATGCAGTTCAGAAAGTCCTAAATCCCAGATCATTTTCCAAACCATCCCATCTGAAGTTGAAGTAGGCTCTTCTCTGGGATAGTCTCTAATGTTCACCTAGCTTATCTCACTTACTAAATATACCTCTTTTCTATTATTTGCCAAACTGGTGCATTCCCTTATCTCTCATTCTCTTCCTCTAGTTATAGATATTCCACAGAGGCGCCCTTTCACATATGCAATCACAATGGAGGAATTGTACATTAAATAGGATAAAAGTTTTTATCATTCACAGTAACAGGAAATCCCAGACCCAGGGAAATATGTATGTAATATCTGAATACACAATCAGACCCTTTGAATAGTATTACATTGTAGGAGCAACAAACACAGCAAAGAGTCCACAAAAGATGTCTTTTTCAGAGTATTCACAATGCAAATGAGCCATGATGAAGGAGAAAATCTGGTTAAAATAACCCACTGGCTGGATATACATATTTCACCTTTTATCTTCAATTCCAATTTTCCAATTTAATGGCTAGCATCTGTTAGAAAAGAAAAATATAATGGTCAATGCATAATGGTCAATGCTGTGGAATTAAATACACAGCGCCCCGAGTTTATTAGAGGTTCCCCCACCATACTCCCAAAATCTGATACATAGATAAAAATCCTTAGTGCCTAGTTTTGCTTTTAAACAGAGTCAGGAAATACAACTTGGGAAAGGTTACCTCTGAAGTCTCTATGTTGCTCTAAGAATCATTGAAGGTCTGAAAATGATCTCTATTTTTTGGGTTATTTACTAATGAAAATAGCATTGTAGTGCTTGTAGAAAATACTACCACCACCTACTGGCATATACTGTACATAAAATTGAAAATGTTTCTAAATCTTTTTTAGCAGTGCCAAATAAGGGCATGGGGAGAAAATAATTATAGTCACTTTATTATAAATTTAATTTTAGATTTAGTCAAATAATTTCATTTGCTTTTTGACAATATAACATGAACTTTTGGCACATGAATATGTAAATAGAAGCAAGAGCAAAAATAAGGCATAGCTATTTAGAAAATAGTAAAGTAGAATTATGTGCTTGAAATGACAAATACCCTTGCTTTTCGCTTGTTGTTGTGTTCATTTTTGCTTTTATTGGAAATTACTTTTGTAAACTCAGAAGAGGGAGGTCTATATCAGTATGGTCATTAAAAAAGTCATTTATATACCTTGCCATGCAAAACTATATTCAATCAACAAAAATATTTAAAGCAGAATATAAAGATATATACAAATTCTCTACTGTTACAATAGCTACTTTGATAAAGGAACAGAGTAAGAACAATTACATGTATACCATGGTATTTGAAATTTTTATTTCACAGTTAACTCTCATTAGCTTGTAGATTAGTATTAGATTATTTTCTCTTCTTTATGATTTTCCTTGGAAAAAAATTAAATCCTCATGTTATTTCCTCGTGGTTATTTTGCATTTTATCCTCAGACAATCTAGGCTTTGGTCCCATGAATTTCGTATACATCTAAAGGAGCTACTTCTTGCATAGAATCTATTTTCTTGTTCAATAGTTTAATATTTTGCACCAATGAGCTAGATTCATGAAAAGGATATGGAATTAAAGGCATGAATTTTCTCCCCAAAACGTCACTGTGACACCGCTATTTGCTAGAATTCCAACATGGATAACTTATCACTTTAATGATAATTATAAGAACATCTGCATATATAGAGAAAGAAAGATAAACTTAGTGGAACCTAATGATAATATATGTTTACATTGTCATTATAGTCAAGATAGTTTTCTGGAGGGTGAGCATGTTAAATTTTAAAGAAAGACAAAAAAACCCTCTAATATTTAATTGCAGTTATATATTGAAAGTATATTCGATGCATTATTCAGTGTATTCAAAGTATATTCAATGTATATTATTTTTATTTTCTTCTATGGGTGTGAAAATATTTATAGAATATAATAATAACTTATTCCTCATTATCTTATTTAAATTATAATCAATTATCTACTAGCTTAGTGGTTGTTCGGTGCCTTTTAGAAAAAAATGTTACTGTTCCCCAAGATATTGTTTTGCATTACACTCATAATTATGATGTATTGTGAAATACTGAACTGCTGGTTTTGTTGAATTGTTTGACAGCCCAATTCCTTGCTTCCATGAATACTCTCACCTTTTGACATCTGACACAATTTCTCCTGCATTTATTTTATCCAGATGTAGTCACTGAATCTCTACAATGATAATGTTGTGCCCAACATTAGCACAACTGATTCAGTAGTGGATGTACAAGGCACACAAGTTCCTTGACTTGTTGGAAATCAAAACAGAGTGATAGAGAAATGAAATAGACAAGTAAAATGCAACAAATAAAAACACATTGGTGTAAGTGAGGTGAAGTGTAAGGGAGCAAGTAGGTAAGTGTTGTAGCTGTGGCCAGTGAAGGCCTTATCAGCAACATGATTATTGAGCTAAAGGAAAGACAGAAGTCCAATAATGCAAAGTTAGTTTTATATGATTGACAACAGTTATCTGTTTAACTGAGTCCAATAGATTAACTATTGAAAGGTATTAAAAATATTCATTTCTTCTATTGTATGCAACAGACTTATGATGAATTTAATATATTTTGAAAATTTATTTTAATAAGAGCTGAGTGAGTATTATCACCTAAAACTGAAAGACAGTGTTGTGGAGTGAATTGTGCCCCTCCACAATTCAGATGCTGAAAGCTTGAAGCCCCAGCACCTTAGCATGTGACTGTACTTGGAGAGAGTGTCTTTAAATAGATAATTAAGCTAAAATGAGTTCATATGTGTAGGCCTTAGTCCAATATGATTGGTGTTCTTCTGTGAGAAGATTAGGACACAGACACACACAGTGGGAAGACCATGTGAGGACACTGGAGGTGATGGTCTTCTATAAGGTGGAGAGAGGCATTAGAAGAAAGCAACCCTCTGGACACCTTTGATCTTGAGCATCTAGCTTCCATTTGTGAGAATGTAAATATCTGTGGTTTGAGCTATCCCAGTTTGTGGTCCTTCATTACCAACTAAGCAAATGAAGGCAGAGAAAATTTACAAAGCACTGATGCATAAATGCACTGGAATAAAAATATTTAGTCAAAAGGGCAGGCATAATGGTCTATGTGATGAGAATGAAGTAAAGAAATTCAAGGAGAAAAAAATAGTTGATATAGCAAACAAATTAAGAACAGCGAGTTTTGGTGGAAGTGAAAAGTAAATGGAAAATAATAGGGGTACTGAATTTTACTAAACAGATTCGGAATACATGACGGAAGATCTTGATTGTCAGGCAAAGAAAATGCTTTCAAACGTCTTTCTAAAAGCAAGAATACCTATTATTTTTCCCCCAAATAAACCAAACACAGGGATCTAACATATAAAACAGTTAAAAGCAAAGCTATTATGTAAGGAAGGGCATAGAATTTTGCTCCTCTAAATTTAACTTAACCATGCCACAGCATCTCCAAGGAACCTTGTGGCTCTGCATCATATTTTGAAAACCACTGAAATAAAGATTTGAACATTGTTAGTGTACATGGTGAGACATCATAGTTAATTTCTGGTAGGTTCATAGTATGATCCCCAATTTCTTGTTCCCATCCTATTCTGGAAAGGGATTATACACTTTCAAGTTACCTTCATTCACAGTAAGGTAACTTGCTATACTCCATCAATATGAGGAGTATAATCCAAGCACAGCAGTGTTAGGTCTAGCCACCTGATATAGTTTGGCCAATGTAACCTGAGCAAAGGTAATATGTACTACATCCAAGCAGAATCTTTAAGAGATAACACCCAGTTCGGCCAACTCTACCGCCCTTTTTTCTCTTCCATAAGAATATTATGTCATAAATGGTGGCCAGTCTTTTATCATGTGTCTGATTTAAGAACATATATTGCACACCAGACAACCATCACATGTGAAGTGAGCAAGTAATACATGTCAATGAAAAGTCAGATGTTGGTTAAAATCCATTGTAATTTTTGAACTGTTTATTACTGCATCATAACTGAGTAACACAGTGTTTATTAAGAAATGTAAATAAATCAAGTTAAAAAAAAAGGGAATATCTTTGCTCCAAACTGTATTTAGCAGGTCGTAGTTGGTCTACAATGAGAAAAATATGAAGTTGATTCATAATGAAATTTAGATATAAAAATGCATCATACTTATGATAGATTCTTCTATCACTTTCTTTCTCCATTTTTCTTTCAAGTAACGTTATCTCCACTCACAAAATCTGATGAGTTGGGTGGCCTCAACCACGGCATCATTGCTTCAAAGAAAGATGGATGGATTTTGAATCTGTGACTTTTAGGGAATAGATATAGGCTGGCCAGAAATTTGTGATGTGTGACCTAGTTTAGTTAAATTTCTCTTTTTGAGAATTTTAAGAGGCCTAGAAAGATTTTTTTAATGATTAGCTAAAAAGTCATACTCACTCAATTTTACAGAAAAGCATTTTGGAGACTTGTGAATAGTATTATTGTAATAGAGAGTGTACATCAGTTAAGAGAGAACAAGAAAGAGAAAACCTGAAAGAAAGAATTGCTTATCCTTGTCATTGCCTCAGGTCCTGCCCCAAGTGAGGCCTAATTTTCCTCTCTGCCACATTTTCTACTTGAGCTAATTTGAGAGGGCTTCCTTTCCTTTTGTACAAAGCAAAAAATGTTATTTTTCAGAACATACAAACAAATGTAGTGATTGCCTAGAAGAGGTGTCCCATCTGTTGTCTTGCCTGGGTCACAAAAGAAGGATTGTCTTCGGCCACATATAAAATACTCCAACACTAACAACAGCTAATGGGCTAAAAAAAAATCACAAAATACTCATAACATTTTGGGAAAATTTATGAATTTGTGTTTGGCTTCACCCAAAGCCCTCCCAGGCCAAATGCAGCCTGTGAGCTGCGAGTTGGGCAAACTTAGCCCTAGTGGTTATATTGAAAAATAAAAAAAGACGGATGGCTTCTAACACTTAGAATCAATGTGTGAAACTGATTGGTATATGCGGTAATGAAAGGCAAACATTAAAGGTTTCTTTGAGGTTCCATATTTAGGGGGAAATAATACAGGAGAGCAGTTGGGAAAGAGATGTAGAAGATAATAAGGTAAATTACAGGACACCCTTAATGTGAGAGGCTGGGATATTTGGTTGGAGTGGTCTACCAAGCAGTTTTAAAGAAAAGATGTCTCTGCCAAAAAAAAAAAGTAATTGAGTACTTATTTGCCACAATATGTGAAACACTACATGAAATACTTATGGAATCATAAAATTTACTTTTTTGAATGTTTCGCATTTGTAATTTGTGTAAAAACTGTCTTATGGCCGGGCGCGGTGGCTCACGCCTGTAATCCCAGCACTTTGGGAGGCCGAGGCTGGTGGATCACGAGGTCAAGAAATCAAGACCATCCTGGTCAACATGGTGAAACCCTGTCTCTACTAAAACTACAAAAAATTAGCTGGGCATGGTGGCGCGTGCCTGTAATCCCAGGTACTCAGGAGGCTGAGGCAGTAGAATTGCCTGAACCCAGGAGGCGGATGTTGCGGTGAGCCGAGATCGCGCCATTGCACTCCAGTCTGGGTAACAGGAGCAAATCTCCGTCTCAAAAAAAAAAAAAAAAAAAAAAAAAAAAAAAGAAAAAAGAAAAAAAAAAACTGTCTTATTCCTTTGGCAGAATTATGGCTTATTTTTATGAATTTATGACAAGGGCTAATGAATGATTGAAAAGCACATTGAACTATATTTAAAATCTGATCTTTCCAATGATTTTTAATGATTTCTTGTAAGTTGGCATGGCAAAAGAAAACTTTAGGAATTAATTTTCACAACTCTACAGTATTCAAAACAGAGTAACTAGAAGCCTTCAAAGCTGTGATACAATCAGATTAACACCCAGGTGAAGGAATTAAAGCAAGTTTAAGGGAAAGAATTGATACTGGCAATAAGGTTAAGGAAAAGGAAAGTCATGAAACCTCATTCATTTCCTGGAAGTAGACCACGGATATGGCTTTAAGCATTTTGGTAGCCAATGCAAAAAAAGAAATGCAATCAATGTTGGTTAGGTAAAATACAACTGTGTTCCCAGGCAGATAATTTTTTCCCCCTGACTCTTAAATAGAGACGATTGTATGCTGTGGAGCTGATAGCAAAAACAGCTCCAAGCTGTATATCAGCCTTTTAAAGGTTCCCTCCAAATAAGTGAATAGTATATCTAAAAAAGTTAATCTACTAGGAAACCAATTTAATGTTTTGAAGCACATAGCTTTCCAAAGAACAAGCTTAATACCAAAATAAATTTCAGAACATCAAAAGAGTATCCTTATATTCAAGATTATTCTTAACAAGTTCAAGGGTACAGTGTTCTAAGTGTTGATAAGTACAGTACAGAGGCATATTCTTTTTTTCTTTTCCTTTCCTTAATTTTGATACAGGGTCTCATTTTATTGCCCTATCTGGTGTGAGGTGGCATAAACATGGCTCACTAAAACCTCCGTCTGCTGGGCTCAAGTAATCCTCCTGGGCTCAAGCAATCCTCCTGTCTCAGCCGCCCAATTAGCTGGGACTACAGGTCTGCACCACCACGCCCCACTAATTTTTCTGCATTTTTTGTAGAGACGGGGTTTTGCCACGTTGCCCAGGCTGGTCTCCAACTTCTGAGCTCAGGGGATCCATGGCATCCCAAAGTGCTTGAATTATAGGCATAAGCCACTGTACCCAGAAGCATATGCTTTCAAAACACACCTGGTGGGGCTAGAGAATCACATGCTCTTAAAGCCATTCCACTGTGTGGGATATAGGACAGGCATTTTATGAATTTTTTCTTCTTAAAAAATAAATTTGAAAGAATGGATGATGGATGTGTTAAATGTTTACATTAAAAAGGAATGATGATAGCATGGAAAATGGTTAAAGCGTTCATGGTCAACATGACCATCAAGTCTAAATAAAGTCATCAGAGAATGTCTAACTTGGAGGAGTACAACTTTCTTCTATATTCTCAACTGCTTGTAAATGAAAATCTACAATATTAAATGAGTGAGACGCTTTTCAGGTTTATTAACTGAATGTTTGGAAATGTCAACCAAAAATAATGACTTAAGCTTTGGAATAGTTCATCTCTAGACCTTATTGCCAGTCATAATTAGATAGCAGGGTTGGTTGATATAGCAATTTAAGAAACACATTCGTTAAAATGGTTTCAAGCTGAAATCATTTCAGATTGTCCCCTTTAAGCATTCTACACAGGAACCTATCACAGCTTTGTCTTTATAATAATCATTAAATTCAGTTCAAATACTAGTCATGGGAATTGTTATTTGACATTTATTTATTTTGCAATTTATCTCGAACTGATTTTACTAAGGGAAAAATGCAGTAAGGAAGTCAATCTGCTGTCTCAGCATTTATTTGTTTACAGAAAATTTCAGTGTAGGTGACCCTGTTCTGGTCGGAAACTTTACGATTAGAGCTCTTTCTGCCTCAGTGAAGAGCACATGTACTTTTCATTTTTCTTTTCAGCTATTACCAGACTTTTAAGGGAAACAAATTAAGGCAACAGACGTTAATTAAAGGGACAGATAAAGGACATACTTGGATTTTTAAAATATCTAATAATTTAAAGGTAGAAATTGATTCCTATTGGATAATTTGTCACTTGATATGCTAGCATGGCACGTTTCTTCCAAATAAAATAAGCAAATTTTGGGAAATTGTAGGTAGAGATGAACTATATACAAAATAATAGCAATCTTTAATAGACCAAAATGCATTGATTTTTTTCTATATATTCAAAATATGCTAATGCTCTTGGATATGTTTTTATGTTTCTTTTTATCTTTCTTTTTCTTTTTTAAATATGTAAAATATAATTCCACATATCTGAATATATGTATATGAATTCTCTTAGAAGAAAACAAGACTTTCTCATTATTTTTATGTCTTCTCCAAAATTGCATCGTTCTCTCTTTGTAACTGTTTTTGGTCAATCCCATTATTTGTACTTTAATCCTTATGCAATCAAAGATAGGGTATTGAAAAGAGGAATTAGCAGAGATTACCTTCATTTTGAGGTAAAAATCTACTTATAATACAATTTATTTTGCTTAATTTCCAGGGTCTCTATAAAACAGCTTTTTCATATATATATATATATATGTATATATATATATGTGTATATATATATATATACACATATATATATAATTTTGCTACATGGTTTTACTAAGAATTAATGATTTTAATGCTTCCATGATGATTTCTGATGATTTTGGCCCACTTCGAAATCTAAAATGAAAGTAAAAATTATAAAATAATTAGAAAAGTACTGCTGGCCTATGACATCACTGGAGTGTGAACACACAAATTACAGATATGTACATTCTAGAGACCCTGAAGAATTAAGAGAAGGTTAAAATTAGTCAATTCATTTGAAGCATAGAAACAGAATAACTCCCCAAAATCTAATTTGATTTTCTTCTAACTTTTTAACTTTCAAATGATTTTGCCCATTATAAGAATGCACTGAAACTGCTAGTATAAACACGCAAGATTAGAGATAGGGCTCACATTGAGGTAGACTGGCCAGAACTGGTTTAGAGAAGATTTTGTTTGATTCGCACTTTATTATTTTATTTTAAATTTGAGCATGTTGACAACAGTTAAAAATTAAGGCATTTTATATTGAAAAGAAAGGCTATATTTTTGGACATTTCTTAAGAAGACAGGGCTAGCTTTTAACATGGATCGTGGCAGCCATCTGCTAGGGCTGTGCATTGGCTGCCTGCTTTATGTGGGCATTTCTTCCCAGGTTGCCCAAGTTCCATTTCCAGTATTTAGCATACACACCTATCTCCCACAAGATTTTAGTTTCTCTCTCCTAGGCTGACCTGAGACCCAAATGGTTCTTCTTTCTTCTATCAAAATATAGAATCACAGTATTTTCTTGTTTTCTTCCTGGTAACTTCCCCATTCGCTCCCTAATGATAGTAATATAATGTGGAAAGTAAAACAAGCAGAAGTATTAAATAATCCATTGTGAGATACACCGGCCACAATCTCTTCCACTCACTTGAAGCACATTTCTGTAGAGCACATCTCTACGCGTGAGAATTCAGCTTGAAATGAAATAAATGAAAAGACCAACTATTTTTATGTCTTTCTTAGCCCGTATTTACGTGACCTTTAAAAGATATACTTTTCTGAATGGCGACAGTATCGCAGTTTGTGCAAACCTGCAGGCTACACTACAGATGGTGCCATTTAGCAATGGCCAAATTGCCAGTTACAACCCTCTAAAAAATGCAGAGTTTATCATAGAAACTCTGACAGTCGCCGGAATATCATGTCTCTTTTGGGCATTGTTTTAACAAATGCATTTGAAAGAAAAATGTTCTCAGTTAACTACAGTTCCCAGAATACCTTGTAGAACATTCTGTCTCTATTGATCATAAACTGGCATAGCCACTGTGCTTCCTCTGGCAGAACTCAGGGGAAAGCAAGCAACTGCATTATATCATGTGACAAACTTTATGGAAAACACTAGCGTGCAGTTTTATCAGTATTTGCATTCTCTCAGTACGAGATAGATCTGAAATCTATTTTTATCCAACAGTTCTTATTAAACCAAGAAGATTGCCTGTTACTATATGTAGTTGTTTCAAGCAGTAGTGCCTGATGATACTTTTTGTAAACAATTGAGAATAAATCCAAACAAGCTAAAAAATGTTGACTGCAGAATACTGTAGTTCAAGAAAAATTACATCTGCATGGACTGCATATTTTAGATGCAATTTATGGTGCAGTTTTTCTTCATTAACCACATCTCAGAGAGTTTTCAAAGTATCAGCTTGCATATTATTAACATGTACTTAAAATAACAATATAGAAAGCTTCAAGATTAAAATAAAAGATTAAATGTAAAATGCAAGGTGTTTGCAGTGTGTTTGTATACATGTAATTCGCTTTTTAATTCAAGTGAACTAGATCTTACCTAGGCCAGCAAGATTAATAAGTATCACATTCTACTACAACTATTCTCCTTAATAAAAGCAGATGGAATCCATTCTGAATAGAAAAAAATGTAATATTAACGATCATTGCTTCTTTTATATGGTTAAACACATATAAACCACATTTTTCATTGACAGAAACAGTGACAAAAAGGCAATTATAGCATTTGAACTCAATGGGATATTTTATCTGTTATTCTGTTATAGATACATGCTTTGTGGGGTGTTTGACTGGTTTTGTTTACTTTTTGCCACTTGTATGCATCCCCTATTATTTTATAGCTTGAAATTCTTAAATAAAAATCTGTGCCATCAACTGTATTTATAAATGCATGCAGTGTTTTAAATCATTCGAAAAACTAAATATGGGCCATGGTGGCCATACACCTGTAATCCCAGTACTTTGGGAGGCTGAGGCAGGAACATTGCTTGAAGCCAGGAGTTTGTGACCAAGTTGCCCAACAAAGCGAGATTAAAAATTAAAAACAAAATTTGTTGGATGTGGTGGCACATGCCTGTGGTCTCACTTAGAAGACTGAAGTGGGAGGATCTCTTGAGCCAGGGAGGTTGAGGGTGCAGAAAGCTATGACTGAACCACTGCACTCCAGTCTGGGTGATAGAGCAAGACCTTGTATCAAAAAAAAAAAAAAAAAAAAGTGAAATAGGAAAACTATTAATAAAGGAGTCTCTACAAATTCCTATATTATGTTATCCAAGTGTTCTTTGTTTTCAGTTATACCTAGATTCTTGAGGACAGTCCTTCAAAGCTAGGAGATGGATTTTTGATATGTTATTTCCCAAATGTGTAATTTCCACGTATGGTATCATGGAACGACTACTACTCATAGAATTGACAGACTGAATTTTAATTCAACTATTATCTCCCAAACTGTGTGATACTGGGCATGTCAGTTAATCTGTTCTAGCTTCAGTTGTTTCATTTGAAAAACAGCTAAAAACATCTGCTTCATACAATTGAGAGGGTGGTATGGTTTGGATCTGTGTCCCCACCAAATCTCATATAAATTCTAATCCTCAGTGTTGGAAGGGGCCTGGTGGGAGGTGATTGTATCATGAGGGTGAATTTCTTATAAGTGGTTCAGCACCATTGCTTGGTGCTGTTCTCTTGATAGTGAGTGAGTTCTCACATGATCTGGTCATTTAAAAGTTTGTGGCATCTCTCCAGCACACCTCTCCGGTTCCTGCTCCTGCTGTGTAAGACATGCTTCCTTTCCCTTCACCTTCCATCATAATTGCTGAGTCCTCCCCAGAAGCAGAAGACACTATGCTTTCTGTACAGCCTGCAGAACCACAAGTTAATTAAACTTCTTTTCTTTATTCTCTTTTTACCCAGTCTCAGGTATTTCTTTATAGGAGTGCAAGAACAGACCGATATAGAGTTAGAGAGATAATCAGATAAGTGCCAATTACAGTTCTCAGCACACAGTAAATCCTTTAAAAAGGCAAAAACAATTGCATTATTTACTCTTCAAATGTAAAGTAATACCTAAAAGTGGTCCAAGTCATCCTGTTTGTATAAAATACTGTTTATTTGTTTGTTTGGTTGGTTTTAATAATACAGTCAAAATCCTTCTCTTTTTAACTGTTAACCACCATTATTTATAAACTTTCCATGCTGGTATATACCAAAACTTTTTTCTGACTAAGCTTCCCATCAGCCATGTGCGTAACCCTGTCCTGCATGTTCTCCAGGCTCCCTTAGTACGCACGTGCATCTCAATTTTGTCACTCTAGCGAATTCCCAGTCATCTTTCAATGATAGCTCTTTGGATGCAACAAGATAGAAATAATCACTCAGAGCATCTCTACTAGAGCAGCATCAAGTCTTCTGCATGCATCTGTTGATATTGTTTCTTGGAATATAATGATTTGAGCTATACCTTTACATTTCTCCAGTGCTGATACAATATCTGCAGGATACCGAAAGAGAAGACTCAAAATTATTTGAAAAATACACCATATGAAAAGGAAAGAAGAGTTCTAATACCTAAATGGGAGGTAATAAAACACTGTCAAATATTAGTATAACTCAGCTTTTAGGAAGGAAGAGTCGCAGTTTGTGCTAATGTTCCTTAATCCTTTGTTTTCAGGTTAAGACTCTCTCATTTGTTTTGCTGGTTCACTTTGCCTATGTTCTACAAATGCCCCAATTTCAGTCTGAGTTGTGGCTCAGCATCCTCAACTCATCATGTTGGCTCCATGTAATCTTCTTCTAACCTGCCCAGCCTCAGGTAATTTAAGCACTGAAAAAATTTAAGCACTGATTTCAATTCCAGCAATCTAGACATTTGAAAGTAATTTTTCGAATAGTTAAATGCCACTGCAGATGTGAAAACATCATTTGAAAGTCAATATATTTTCCTCTTAATTATTGTTGCTCTGAAACATGTTTTATTTGTTTCAATAGTTCTGAAATGTTAGCTAATGTGGCTTGCATTTTTTTTTTTTTTTTTTTTTTTTTTTTTTTTTAATACCTACTCATTCAATTCCGTTTGACCTGGACAACTTGATTCACACAAAACCTAAAACACTGCAGCAAGTCAGTCTTCATTTGCTCAACAGAGATTTTGGTGACTGAATTTTGGGTGGTGGAAGATGAAATTATAAATCAAGATGTTTTTAAAATAGCTAAACTCTACGTAATGCTTCTATGATTTCCAAGTGAAAAATAAACTCAAAGGAAATTTGAAATGTAAAAGCCTGTAAATCTTTGTGAATGTTATGATTTTTGTAACATATTCATGTATTCCTATGCAAAAACTTGAATTATTTAAAATAAATTAAGCAGAAGAGTCTTATAATAATAGATTTGAACTCAGATGAATGCAGTCTTAATTCTTTACTTTTCTGTCTTCTCGTCTATGATTTATTCACAGACCAAACTAGAGAAATCTCATTGATTTCTCTTTAAAATAAGATAATCTGATACATGTCTCAATGCATTTTTATTTGAGTAGTTCACATGTAACAGCAACCCAAGTGCTCTTAACCCTTTTACTCTCCTCCTGCACAGAGCTCTTAGTCTTCAGATCAGCATTGTTCTCCCTCAGTGGAATTAGAGAGAACCATACAATTCGCCTTTTAGCCTTATAATGTGTGCCATAATAACTCAGAAACCAAAAATCCCCACTAGTTTCATTTGCTAGCTAGAGCACAAGTCTTTACTACCTCCAAAATTATAGCACTGAAGTTAGAGCAGGCCACCCCCAGGGAATACCACAACAACTTCATTTTTTAAATATGTTTTAGTTTATTTTCCCAATCTTCTTGCAGTCTTTCTTTCTTTTCCTTTTCTCCCCTCTTCCACGGCTGCGTGCTTTAAGTTTGCTTTCAGTCGGTAGTTTAAAAACTTTAGCTTCTAATAACTGGAAAAAATGGTTATTTAAAGATAACTGCAACTTGCTTAACATGCCAGGCTATCATATGCTCAGTGCTTTGAAGCTGCAAATTAATGACGAGCAGGAACAGTGACTATCTTTCAGAGGAAACTGACCTCTTTCTAATGGCACATCGCTAATGTCATCTGTCTACTGCATCTCATTATGTGAATTTCACGGAGTTTAAAAAAAAGTATCTTAAGGCTGTGCACAAATAAAAAAGGACCTTCTAGTATTAAGCACTTTGAAAATTTTTGATCTCTCAAAACACCTTCCTTAGATACTGCTTCCCCTTTTTGTGCATGGCATGCTGCTTATGTCATCTATTCTCTGTGACTAATTATGTTAATTTTGTGCCATAAAAGTAACTGAAGGCTGTTAAGGAATAAAAGCTTTTGAGTGGCCTTATTTCATAAACACCCCTTTTGAACAAGGCACATTTAGTCATATTTGCAGTAACAGAAAGAGTCTTGTGCTAAAAATACAACAAAGGCTCTTGAATATGGCCATTTATTCCCACTTTATTAGGTAATTTATGAAAAAGTATGAAGGGAAGCCTTTTTGTTACTATAATTTGCATAAAGCTGGTGCCCCATTAATGAGATAACTTCCTGCCTTTTGTGTATCACCAGCTGGAAATAGAAATGGAGGAACTTTTCTGTAGCCCAATTACTTAACCTGCTGAGTTCAGAGTTGGAAAGTAAACAGGATTCCTATTTGCCAAAGAACTTTATTTTGGTTCCTCTAACCTGATTTTTTAAAATAAAAATAATTAGAAGAAAGATGTAAGCCAAATGTTAAAACTAAATGAAATTTCAGCAAGGCTAACGTTAGAATATGTATCTATTTCTGGAGAATATTACTTATTTAATCATCATATTTTCATTATTAGAGCACAATTCTGATCTACTTTTGCTTTCATCGATTGGATCAAATAACATTTGATTATCCATTTGAATATATGGAGCTATAAGTATGACAAAAGAAAAAAGTTGTGAATGAATTCTAGACAACAATTTGTGGAAGAAAAGGAGCAAATACTTATAGTCTTGCAGTCCTTCAGTAAAAGATATTAAAAATATTTTGTAATTATCATAATAATTGTATATTACTGAAAAATACCTTGGTTATACAATAAATAACATAATAGCTATTTATTAAGGCTCCAAATATGCCCAAAATAACACCATAATTTTGCCATGTGGGTAGATATTCAATATATACAGTAAACACATAGAAGAATAAAATAGAGGCAAAAGAAGAGGGATGATTTTGAAGTTATAACTTGTTTGTACTTATGCTCTCTCTCACACAGACACACACACACACACACACGCACACACACACACACACACAATTAGTAAGGCTTTGCTGAATCCCTCCCTGCAGAGTCCATGAACAGGAAAATTTTGCTTATTGATATGTAACTATATTATTTATTTATTCATTTACAAACTACAGTTCAGTCAAATTAAGCCATTATACTTTTTCTCCCCACATTCCCTAATGCAAGCACTGTAAGTGTGGTTTCAGATGACATAGTGTAAAGACTGCTCAGTGGAAAATAAAACAAGAGAAAGAACAGAGGGACAAACCACTGTCTTTGACTAGAGATAACAAATAAGTTAGAAAAGTGAATGCTCAGTCCCATGGTTTCATCCTTAAAAAGAAGGCATTGAACACTTTGAGATTATGTTAAGAAATTATCTTACCATTGGGCAGAAATGCTGGTTTTCTGTACACCCCCTATAACATCTTGAGTGTATTGTGTTTACTGATATAATTGCAAAAGCCTTGGGCTTTGAAAACTATCACCATTCAATAATGGAGTTGCATTTTGTCAGCCACTGAGCTCACAAGGAGCTAACTTTTAAAATTAAGCATGATCATGTTTTCATTCTACTTACATATTTATTCTGTAGGTCATCTATAGATGATGCAAAGCCTGGCTTCCACTGTGTAGCATTTTCTTCATTTTTTAGGAGGCTGCTTGTGTCTTATACCCTTGAATGGAAATGTATTAGGCATACTGTACTCAATCCATCACTTATATCAAGGCAGCATTTCTTAAACATAATAATTCACAGGATGGTTATTGCATGATATGTCTACTTTCTGCACCTTCTTAGATACCAAAGTATTCAATATGAAAAATGATCTTCTAAGAAAGTAACTTTCATGTTCAAAGTGATCTATTGGAGAATTATTTCTTTTCAGTTGGTTTTACATTCTACATTGTTTGATTTAAGAGAATTAACAATAAGTAGGGAACATAAGCTCTACTCTTTAGTCACTAGAGCTTGCTTTTTTATTTTCAGCATAGACTTAGGGTAAAGAGCATAAATAGTGCTCTGGCTGTGGAAAACACCTCAAAATCCCAAACAGTGGTATCCAAGAAGTTACCAAGGAATCAGTTGTTCGGAGTAGGCACTTCCTATTCTGCTTTCTTCTATTACCTACAGTGACATACTTTCCAATTGCAGAAAGAAATGCACCCCACAAATTGGTCATAGTTTCCAATTTGTTTTCAACTGGACTTGTAACAAAATCTATAATTTGAATTTTCATGATGGCTAGTCATTTTTACCCCCAGAACATAAATGGAAAAAATATAGTGTAATGAGTAATCCTCCAATGGAAAAAAAAAAAAAGAAAACTACAGCAAGCTTAATTAAACTCAGTGTAGAAGGTAGCCAAAATGACAAAGCAAATATATATTATTTTAATTTTATTTGTTGGATCCCCATTATTTTATATTTAAGTTACCCAATTAAAAAAAATTTTATGTTCCAATCCTATATTTTCACTCAAACTTTTCCGACACAGACCTGAAAATCAGTTGTTCTTACAATCTGTGACAGTTGAATGAAGAATTTAAGTAAGGTCTATATTAGTTAAGTAATATATAACACCGAGTATTAGAATATTAATTAAACAATAATTTGAGGATGTATTACATGGGCACATGTTATTATCACCTTATAGGCTGAAGACATTATAAATATAAAGATAGTTCTATCTCCCCTTGCCACTTCTTTAAAATTTATACAAACTATTCCAAAATAGCTCATAAAAGGAAATCCCCACTCAGCATAAAGTTAATATGCTGTTAAAACTATGTAAAAGTATTGAGAAACTATAGGATAAAGTTTGAATCAACAAATATTTTCGACATTCCTACTGGTAACTCCAAGGCCTTTTTTTTTTTTCTCTCTTCTTTTCCCCCCTCCTTGTCTGTTACAAGTTATGATGTGTGGATGAAGGCTTTTTCCCATGCAGTAATGACTGTATACTGAGATTTCAAGGGGCTGTTCATGACAATCCCATTTTCTGTGTAATTTCATGGTTGTCTTCTTGAATGAAGATATTGGCTGCTCTGAAGCAGGGGTCAGCCGCTCCTGCTCCCTTTCAGTATTGTTCCGGAGTATGTTTCCTTTCAGCTGATGAAAAGTAATTCATCATTTACACCCCTGAATTCTGCCAGCATTTTTTGAACAACTTTTCTTTCCCTGTGGTACCTTAGGCCCATGAAAGAGATAAATAGGTTCAATACAACACTAGGCCCCAGATCCTGGGAGCAGGTTAGGCCTCTAAGGCCCCGAGCTGCCCCTTTCTCATGATAGAGTTTGTCACCTTTCTACCTCTAGAAGTCAAATCCTGTCGACTCAGCCATCTTTCAGGCTCTCTGAAGTGGCTTTGGCACCCACTGGGGCATGTGAGCTTAAAATTGATTTTTTTTAAGATCTGTCAAGTTCCCTTAAGGGACGGAGTTGACAGCCAGCAGGCCTCAACTATCACAAAGCATTCAATGTGTAAAAGACACCTACGGAACTTCCTTTGAGGGGCCAAAGGGCTTCAGACTTTGTGACACATTGAGAGGGTGCTGTTGCTAAGAAACTGGCTTTTGGCAATAGGATTTTTTCTGCAACTCTGCCACTTTGGGAAATACTTTAAGCTACCTCTCTTCTTATGGCAAAAGACAACATTGCCTATTATAAAAACAAGATACCCCCCAAAAAAGATGTTAAATGGGCTCATTACATGGTTCTTCAGACTCCAATGACTTATTACTTAGGCATTCTAGAAATTAGTTAACTCTAGTATTTGTGCCGCTTTCAGAAGAATATAACATTGGGGAATCTGAACTTGATCAAAATAAAATCTGATATTTGTTTCTAAAAGCAAGGACATTAACTATTGAGGAGTTGGGATATTATAGAAAATCATGCAGAGATAGATTGTTCTTTCTCACATTAAACAGTGGCTGGCTTAACACCCCAGCAGCAGTATTACCCAGGTTACAGTTTACCTCTGTTTCACTGTGAAATAATGCTGGAACAGGCATGGCCATTTTTCCTGCCCAAGATCTACTAGATCAAGAAGCTGTTTAATTCAGCCTTTTATTTAGCCATCACATTTAATGTTATATGTTCTCTTGGAAGTCAAAATGATAGGAGCAGTGTCCTGCTATGTTGTTTTAAAGGCTGAGGAAATATTCTATTATTTCTGTTATTGATTTTAAACAGCTTCAATATAGCAAGTAATTTTTTGGTGGTTGTTGTAAATAAAGAAGAAAACAACTTAGCTTCTTTTAGGGACCACAGCATAGCCACTTTCTCCAGCAAAACCATTCGTGCAGAGCAAGCACAGCATCCTTTAGAAGATTAGCAATTCCTCAAAAGAAGTCAGAAGACAGATTTTCACATTCAATTCCAACCTGTGTGGTTTGAAGGCCGTGAAACTTTCAACAACGATATAAATACTGCATGTGTCTCTCTCTCCCGAGGCTGGATTTTACTGACTGGTATGTGAAAGGCCAATTGTATAAGCAGGTGTAGGTCTGAGTTGAAAGGATTTGATGGCATTAATCTCCCTTTAAGAGGTCTTGTTTCATGGGCTGTTGTCAAACATAACTGAGTCATTCTGTAACTGCAGTTATCTGTCCCGTGTTATAGAGAGTTGCCCTAGCTTTTGAGGGAATTTCTGCATGACTTTTCCAAAGAATTTTGGTGTTCACTACAGAGGGAGGCAGTATGGCAATGTGACTCAAGTATAGGCTCTGTGGGCAGACATGCCCTGGGTTTAAATATTGGTTTGCAGGATCTGTGTTGCTTCAGTAAATCCATGAAACTTCTCTGAGACACAACTTCCTGTATGTAAAATGAGGACAACAATAGCTGAGATTTAATTGAGGTTATGTGTGAAAAATACCCAGCATGGTCACTGGAAAAGAAGCTCAATAAATAATAAACACTATTGCTCCGATTGACCAAATATATGCCACGATTTCATGGTCCTCACCAATGAAGCTCAGACATCAAGAATATTAACTATGGATGTTAAGCAGTTATCCTCCTAATTCCAAAACACTGAAAATGTTAATTTCCAGAGTAAAGAAATGATTACCTAGGGCTAGTAAAGACTTAACTCTGACAGTTGTGAAGTCGTAACCTGGTCAAAATATGAAAGGAAACGCTGAGATATTGTCTGCATCATTAATTACTAGTGTATCTAAGATTACTAATCAAAACCAAAAGGAAAAACAAAAAGGAGCTGGTGAAAATAGATGTTAATACTATCATCCTTCTTTTGTTATATAGGCTTAATTTGCATTGCTATTATTGACTGGCTGGGCCCTTCAACTTATAAAATCAATGTGTTGCTTTCATGGGATGAGCAAAAGTGGTCCTTCTGCATGTTAGTTCATTGTTATTTGGTCATCTCTCCTAGTTTCCTAGTTTATTTAGTGTAGGTGAAGCATAATTATTTTTCGAAAAGTTTCCCAGGTGATTCTAAAGTTTAGCCTGTGCCGAACTTCACTGCCTTAGGTAAAGAAAATTTAACAACCTAGTTATAATTTTCTCATGTGCTGCATGTCAGCAACCATAACCAATTTTCTGGGATAAATAGTACACAACCAGGTAGCTGCTGAGTTGCTGGAAACACAATAAATCAGCTGAAGTTGAAGAGAAGCAGAAAGAGTCTTTGATGTGTCAAAAAATAAATTATACTGTTATCTCATTGTATCCTCTTAAAAATTAATAACACACAACAAGTTCACTCAACAAATTGACAGTATAATGGCGCACCATGTGTTTAAGTTTCTTTTAAGTTCTCTTCCATGTAAACACATTGAAGAGATAGAAATAGGACTAACTTTTGGCTCCTTCACTTTCCACTGCAGCTTGAAGTTACCTAGTTCCTTTTTCTAGGAACCGTCCCTCAGTCTCAACAGTAAATTAGATGTGCCCTTTCTGTGTTTTTCTAGTACCCTCCTATTTCCATGTTTCAGCATGGGAGTGATTGAATGAAAGCACTGAGCACAATGGATGTACTACCTCATTAGATTGTAGGCATTAGGATTAAATACCCACATGCAGAGGAATCATCCTTGTTTTTGCCATGCTTATTTCAGTGTTTGTCAATTGCAGTAACTTACGGATACACTGACGAGTGTATGAATAAATAAATGAGCTTCCCACAAAGACTTTTCCACAAGAAACAGCCTCCCAAAAGGCTTAATATGTCAAGTCTTTACTCAAGAATAAAACAATTGCTCTACTACCAAATATTGCCATATTCTTTTAAGAAAGGATGACAAAAAGTTCTATGATTCACTAGAATAAAACTGAAGGATTTTCTATCTTGAAGTGAGAAGACTGTGGAATTCATTCAAGAAAGTAGAAACGAGGTGGAACGCGCTCATCCTCTTTCCATATTGTGATATAAGTTCACCAGATGGGTGTGAAGAAATAAGCATCTTGCCTATCTTGGACATTTTTACAGCTATCTCTGATAAAGAAAAACTGCAAAAGTTTCAGTGCTACACTTTGATGCATCTATGTGTTACAGGGTCATCATATTATAGTGATTATGGTAGGAGACTCACTTCCCGCCCTGGTCTGTTATAACTGACCGTAATGTTCCATAGAGGCTCAAGATGTTCGCTTCTTGACTGAGCCTGGAGAGTATCTATTTCACAGTGTATTCCTCTTAAAGGGTGAGTCTAAAAATGGCAATAGACAAGACACTTATCTGTACATAAGTATCAGAGACAGAATGGGAGGAAATGATGCACTTCATGGAGTTGCATTACTTCCTCAGTACAATTTGTTGAACTAAAAAAAAGAAAGAAAGAAAAGTAATTCGGTAAATGGACTCTAGTGGTCTGAAAGAGTTAATGTGCCACTTTCTACTAGAAACAGTGAGCCATTTATATATAGGCAATCCCTTCTCTTCTTCTGAGTCATATCACTGCTTCAACAGACATTTTAAAATGGATCTTCACAGACTCCAGGGATGGAGCAAAGGATTGTTTTCACTGTCAGCAGTAACTACAAAATGAGTTTGTATTTTCTTTTGTAGTTTATCCAATTTTTCCCCTGTGGTGTCACCCAGAAATGAAGATTTGAAAGACATCCTTTCTTACATTTGGACTGAGTGTCCTGGGGAGGATACTACCTTGGTGTTCTTATTTCACCCATGCTATAACTTGAGGGATTAGCAAATACTCTCTCCCATAAAAAAAAGATCAACAACCAAAAAAGTGCTAACTTGTCCTTCAAAATTTTAATAGATTTCTATTAGTTAGCTTCTCCCTTTTTACTATTATCAATTCAATTATCTTTATGAAATATCTTTTTGAGGATATTTTAAGCATAATTTTGCTTAGGCTTATTTTTAAAGTATATCAGCTTTTTCCTTAACCACAATTTAAATGGCTACTAAATGCATTACTACTTTTTTAAATCATAATTTTCCCACAAATCCACAAATTCATTATGATTATAAGATAAATATGCTTTGTGGTTCTTGCATTCTTTCAAAATATCCTTTCCCAGAACAACCTCCCTTGAGATCCTCTATTTTCACAAGAAATGCTTATTATCTAGGTGTTTCAATAGTAAATATTTTAATTTTTTTTCACTTGTGTTCACGTGTTTTTCAAATTCTAGAGCCTGATTTTGCAAATTATTGTCCTCAGCTGCGCAGAAATGTGAAGTACTGTTTTGCCTAAACTAGTTTCAACCTTGCTAAGGGTATTTTATCAAGAAATAAAATAAAATCAAACAAAGCATTTCCTGCTGTATTTTCTCTTCCTGCCCTGGAGGTGTATTTCAACATTCACAAAATACCTGACTGTCCTTATTTTCCTTAATGCCTATCCAAATAGCATGTGCTGTGTCAGCTAAAACACCCACAGCATTTCTTTTTACTGGCTATCATATGTGTGCAACATTGAGCCCTCCCTCCTCCTTCCTATTTGGTTTCTACTTTCAGTAAACCTTATCCTAGCATTTTAATTCCTCAGTCATTTCTCTGACTCAACCATAGCACTTCTATTTCAATAATATCATGCTTATTCTTGATACTCAGACTTATCATCGATAAGGCTTTGATGTAATAAATCCTTGATATAATATCATACTTATCCATGCTATGAGATATAATCAAAAATGAAAGCAGAAACTTAAGATACAGAGTAAAATATATTACTTGCCAATTTTCCACAGTAACTTTTCATCATTACTCCAAAATTACTTTTTAATGCAAAGAGTAGTTTCAATCACATTGAGGCCCACATGATTCAGATACTATCATAATCACAATTAGATTACATTACTGCAATCAGGAATGGAGATCATTAAGAGAAAGAATATAAATTGCTTTAGTTTTACAAGTACTGAGCTAGCAAAATTATAATTAATCTCCATTTATAATCTTTTCTTTCATAGAACTGCAAAGCATGCTACTTTTTTTAGGCCATCAATACAAATTAGAACTAAGTAATAAAGCCCTAACTACTACCACTGTGCTGTTCACAATTGAAGAAACTTTCGCATTATGTATAGAAGCCTTGATACAAACAGTGCCCATAGAGTAGATTGTTTCAATGCAATAAGTTTAAGTATCACAAGGTGCTATGCAGAAAACTGAATGCTGCAGATTCTATCCTTCTCAGAGTAATTCGTTTTTGCATTCCATTTCTTAAATAGGATGGTGCTACTCATGGAGATGAAGAAGCAATTACTTACCAATCGCAGTGAATGCCTCACACGGTATGTCCCAAGTTTTAAATACAGTCTTTTAAAAATGCATAAAATAAAATCATTTTAAAAATTCAGGAAACTGAGACCTTCAAAATGCAATCAATTATAATTACTCTAATTGTTTCATATTTTTAAAGTGAATTAATTTCTGTTATATCTTGATGTTCCAGGTCCTTATATAATACTGTATGTATTCACTAAAATCTGAGTTTAATATAGTATTTTATTTTAATTTGTGATAATTTTTAAGGGCTAAAAAATGAAAGATATATCCAATATCAGAATATTTTTCACACATTGCTGAAGTCAAAATAGTGCTAAAAATTTAACAATTTTTAGGCAAGTTGACCTCACATGAATTCATTTAGGAGGAGGCTAACTCAACATGAACTGATTTAGCAGGAAAACGTGGCTGAAAGTTGCTTTTATTCCTTAACCATGCTTTTCTTTGACAAATAAAAATAGTATATATTTAAGGTTTACAATCCGATGATTTCATGTACATACGCAATGTGAAAGGATTATCACAATCAAGCTAATTAATATCTCTATTGCCTCACATAGTTAACCTTTTGTGTGTGTGTCATAATGATGTTTAAGATCTGTTACAGCAAAATTCAAGTATACAATTCAATATTGTTTGTTTTTTTATTTCTTTTTTATTGCATTTTAGGTTTTGGGGCACATGTGAAGAACATGCAAGATTGTTGCATAGGTACATACATGGCAGTGTGATTTGCTGCCTTCCTCCCCTTCACCTATCTGGCATTTCTCCCCATGCTCTCTCTCCCCAACTCCCCACCACCTGCTGTCCCTCCCCTATTTCCCCCCGACAGACCCCAGTGTGTGTTGCTCCCCTCCCTGTGTCCATGTGTTCTCATTGTTCAATACCCGCCTATGAGTGAGAACATGCGGTGTTTGATTTTCTGTTCTTGTGTCAATTTGCTGAGAATGATGGTTTCCAGGTTCATCCATGTCCCTACAAAGGACACCAACTCATCATTTTTGATGGCTGCATAATATTCCATGGTGTATATGTGCCACATTTTCCCTGTCCAGTCTATCATCGATGGGCATTTGGGTTGGTTCCAGGTCTTTGCTATTGTAAACAGTCCTGCAATGAACATTCGTGTGCATGTGTCCTTATAGTAGAATGATTTATAATCCTTTGGATATATACCCATTACTGGGTATATATCCAAAGG
>NW_022436958.1:9952149-9992148 GCF_009761245.1 Sapajus apella
GTCAATTTGCTGAGAATGATGGTTTCCAGGTTCATCCATGTCCCTACAAAGGACACCAACTCATCATTTTTGATGGCTGCATAATATTCCATGGTGTATATGTGCCACATTTTCCCTGTCCAGTCTATCATCGATGGGCATTTGGGTTGGTTCCAGGTCTTTGCTATTGTAAACAGTCCTGCAATGAACATTCGTGTGCATGTGTCCTTATAGTAGAATGATTTATAATCCTTTGGATATATACCCAGTAATGGGGTTGCTGGATCAAATGGAATTTCTATTTCTGGGTCCTTGAGGAATCACCACATTGTCTTCCACAAAATTGTTAACTATAGTCCCCATGCTGTACACTAGATCTCCAGAACTTATTCATTTTGTAACTGAATGCTTATACCCCTGGGTCAGCATATCCCCAAGAATTCCCTCTTCCAGTCACTGATAGCCATCATTCCACTCTGTTTCTGTAAGCCCAACTTGTTTAGATTTCATATATAAGTGAGATCATGCGGTATTTGCCTTTCTGTGTCCAGTTTATTTTGCTTAGCATAATGTCCTACAAATTCACCCACATTGTCAAAAATGGCAGAATTTATTTCACTCTTAAGGCTGAATAATATTCCTCTCTGCATATTTATGTATCACATTTTCTTCGTTAATTCATCTGTCAATACACACTTTTGTTTCATAGCTTGACTGCTATGAATAATGCTGGTGTGAACATGGGACTATGGGAGTAGAGACAGCTCTTTAAGACAGTGAATTTATATACACACATACATATGTGAATTTATACACACACACATATATGCATATGCACACACATATATGCACATAAATAAGTGGTGAAGTGGGATTACTGGATCATATGATGCTTGAAGTTTTAGTTTTTTTGAGGAATCTCCACTATGTTGGCAGCAATGTAAATTGATAATATCAATTCCAAAATGATACTATCAATTTACATTGCCACTAATATTGGACAAGGGCTCTTTAGTATTCACATTTTTACCATCACTTGCTTTCGACTTTTTGATAATTGCTATCCTAGTGGGTGTGAGGTGACATCTTTTTGTGGTTTCAATTTGAATTTCAATGGTTATTAATGATATTATGCACTTTTTCATTTACCTATTGCACATTTGTATCTCTTCTTTGGAAAAAAATATCTATTCAGATTATGTTTAATCTTTCTTTAATCAGATTATGTTTAACCATTCTTTAATCAGGTTACATGTTTTTATGCTGTTGAGTTGCATGAATTCTTTATATATTTTGAATATTAACCTGTTCTTGGATACATGATTTGCAAATATTTTCTCCCTTCTATAAGTTGCCTTTTAGTTGTGTTCATTATTTCTTTTGCTGAGAATAAACATTTTAATTTGATGTGGCATAATTTGTAATATTTTTGCTTTTGTTGTCTTGCTTTTGAGGTTATATCAAAAAATCATTGTCCAAACAGTGTCAAGGAACAGTTTTCTATTTTTCATCTGGTAGTTTTGCAGTCTCTGGTCTTAAATTTATTTCTTTAATCCATTTTGAGTTGATTTTAATGTATGGTATAGTGTATAGTAAAACTGGAAGATATGGGTCCAGTTTCATTCTTTTGCATGTGGATATTCAACGTATTACCAAGATTATTTATTGAAAACCTTACCCTTTCCCCATTGTGTATTCTTGGAAGTTTGTGGAAGACTAGTTGACTATATAAATGTATATGTTATACATATACACATACATACCACTTTATTTGTGAGCTTTCTATTCTATTAGTATACATGTTTGTTTATATGCTATTGCCATAGGGTTTTGATTGCTATAGAGTTGTAATTTAATTTGAAATCAGGAAGTCTAATGCTTCCAGTTGTTCTTGTATAAGGTTGTTTTAGCTATTGCGTGTCATTCTAGATTTGTACAAATTTTAGGATTTTTTTTTCTATTTCTGAGAAAAGTGTCATTAGAATTACAAGAAGTATGGCATCAAATATGTAAATCATTTTAGTATAGAAATTTTAACAAAAATAATTCTTCCTATTTAGAACATTGAATATCTTTTCATTGATTTGTGTCTTTAATTTCTTTTATCAATGTTTTATAATTCACAGTGTATAGCTTTTTCACCTCCTTGGTTAAATTTATTCCTAAGTATTTTACTGTTTTTGATGTAATTGCAAATGGAATTGTTTTCTTAATTTCTTTTCAGAGAGTTTGCTGTTGGTGGATAGAGATGTAACAGAATTTCAAATGTTTATTTTGTACCTTGAAACTTTATTACATTTGTTTATTAATTGTAACAGTTATTTGCTGGAGTCTTGAGAATTTTTCTGTATATAAAATCATGTCATATTCAAACAAAGACATTTTACTTTACCCTTTTCTATATAAATGACCTTTACTTCTTTTTCTTGCCTAATAGCCATGGCTAGGACTTCTAGTACTATGTTGAATAGAAGTGGTAAGAGTGGGCATTCTTGTCTTATTATTATTCTAAGAAGAAAAACTTTCAGTTTTTTACCATTGAGTATGATCTGGTTGTGGGATTGTCATCCTTGTCCTTTACTATGTTAAGGAATGTTCCTTTATAACTATTTAGGTATAAAGGAATCTATCACAGATGTTGGTCTGTAATTTTCTTTGCTTGTCTATTTGCAGTATCAGGGTAATGCTAGCCTTGAAAATAAGTTTGGAATATTCAATCCTCTTCAGTTGGGAGGGAGAGTTTGAAAAGGCTTGATGTTAATTCTTCTTTAAATGTTTGGTATGATATACTAGTGAAGCAATCTGGTCCTGGGCTTTGCTTTGTTGGGAGATTTAAAAATAATGATTTAATCTCCACACTCATTACTGGCCTGTTTAGATTTTTGCTTCTAGTAGTTTTTTTAAAATGCTTTTTATTATCCTTTGTAGTTCTATGATAAAATTTATATTGTCTCCTATTTCATATCTGACTCTATTTATTTAAATCATTTTTAACTAAAAGTGTGCCAGTTTTCTTTATCTTTTCAAAAAACCAACTTTGAATTTTAGTGATATTTTCCGTTGTTTTGTCTCTATTTTATTTCAGTCTTTATTATTTTTTTTCCTTCTGCTAACTTTAGGCTTACTCTGGGTTTTTGTTTGTTTGTTTGTTTGTTTGTTTGTTTTGTTTTGTTTTGTTTTGTTTCTAGTTCCTTATGATGTGAAGTGAGATGATTTATTGGAGAGCTTTCCTTTTTTCTTTATGTAAGCAATCATTATTATAAACTTTTCTCTAAGAAATTCTTTTCCTGCATCCCACAAGTTTTTGTATGGCGTGTTTCCATTTTTACTTGTTTCAAGATTTTTTTTATTTAACTTTTGATTTATTTCTTGCCGGTTTTTGATACCTAGTTTCATTTCATTCTTGTCTGAAGAGATACTTGATATAACTTCAGTCTTCTTGAACGTTTAAAGACTTGTCTTCTGCCTAATATATGATTTATCCTGAAGAATGTTCCCAGTACACTTGAAAAACAATGTGTATTATTCTGCTGTTGGATAAATATTCTGTATATTTCTGTTAAGTCCCTGTGGTCTAAAATGTAGTTCAAGCTCAATGTGTTCTATTTGATTGTCTTTCTGGATAATTTATCCATTGTTGTAAGCCAGGTATTGAAGACCTCTAACATTCCATTATGGTATTGTTATCTGTATCTCCTTTCTGAGTTGAATATGTACTTTACATATTTAAATGCTCTGATGTTAGGTATATATATATAGTTGCCATACCGTCTTGATTAATTGATACCTTTATCATTATACAATGCCTTATTTGTTTGCTGGGACATTTAATGTCTATTTTGTCCAATATAAGCATGCCTATGCTACTCTCTTTGGTTTCTCATTTGCACATAGTATCTTAACTAATCTCTTCACTTTAAGCCTATATACATCCTAAAAAAAAAATCTTGTAGGCAGCATATAATTGGTCTTGTATTCTTTCTTCTTTTTTCTTCATTTAGCCTCCTATGTCTTTTGATTGGAAAAGTTAATTCACTTACATTTAATGAAACTATTGATAGATAAAGATTACTTACAATTATCTTTCTGTTAGTAGTTTCTGACTATGTAGTGGTTTCTTTGTTCCTTTTGTCCTCTCTTGCTGTCTTCCTTTGTGATTTGATGAGTTTTGTGTGCTGGTATGCTTTTTTTTCTACCTCTTTCTCTTTTGTATACAAATGGGTTTTTGGCAGTTATTATGGGGCTTACATGAAATACCTTATAGTTGTAGCTGTTTAGTTAAGCCCATAGAAACTTAATTTTGTCCTTATACCAAAAACTTAACACTTATACCCACCCCTAAATTTTATGCTTTTGATGTCAAAATGTGCAAAATGTGTGTGTGTGTGTGTGTGTGCGTGTGTTTAATACTGCATATCTGTTAACACATTTTGGTAGTCATAGTTATTTTAAATACTTTGGTTTGTTAACTTTTATACCAGAATGAACAGTGATTTGTGCACCACAATACCAATATTAGAGTATTCTGAATTTTACTACATACTTAGATTTTCTCATAAATTTTATACTTTCATATTTTTTGTTACTAATTAGAATTATTTTGGTTCACCTAAAGAATCTTCTTTAGCATTTGCTGTGAGGTAGGTTTGATGTTAATGAACTCTGTGAGTTTTTGTTTGCTGGGAAAGTCTGTATGTGTCCTTCCTTTCTGAATGACAGCTATGCCAGGTAAAGTATCCTTGGTTTGTAGTCTCTTTTCATTTAGCATTTTGAATACAACATCCCATTGTTTTCTCAGCTTAAGGGTTTTTTACCAAGAAATTTGCTGATAGGCTAATAAAAGTTTTTTGTATCTGACAATTCTCTTCTCTTGCTATTTTAAAAATTCTTTTTGCTTTTTGACAATTTGGTTATTACATAATTCAGTGAAGTTTTATTTTTTTTGTTGAATCTGTTTCCAAAAGGAAACATAAAAAGTCCTATGTACCCTTCAATAGGTTTTTGGGGAACAGGTGGTGTTTGGTTACATGGATATGTTCGTTAGTGGGATATCTGATATTGTGGTACACACACACCTGAGCATTGTATACTTTATCTAGTGTGTAGTCTTTTATTCCTCACCCTTCTCTCATCCTTTTTCTCCAGTCCCCAAAGTCAATTTTATTATTCTTATGGCTTTGCAACTTCATACCTTATCTCCTACTTATTAACTGAGAATAGTCTCAGCAACTCCATCCTAAGTGCTTTGAATGCCATTATTTCATTCCTTTATATGGCTGATTAATATTCCACAGAATATATATACCACATTTTCCTTATCCACTTCCTGACTGATGGGCATTTGGGCTGATTCCATATTTTTGCAATTGCAAATTGTGTTGCTGTGTGCAACATGTAAACATGTGTGTGCAAGTGTCTTTTTCATATAATGGCTTTTTTTTTTTTTTCTTTTGAGAAAACGTCTCACTCTGTTGCCCAGGCTGGAGTTCAATGGCATGATCTCAGTTCCCTGCAATCTCCACCTTCCAGGTTCAAGTGACTCTCCTGCCTCAGCCTCCTGAGTATCTGGGACAACAGGTGTGCACCACCACGCCTGGCTAATTTTGTATTTTTAGTAGACCTGAGGTTTCACCATTGGCCAGGCTGGTCTTGAACTCCTGACCTCAGGTGATCCACTCACCTCAACCTCCCAAAGTGCTGGGGTTACAGGTGTGAGCCACTGTGCCTGACCCAGCACCATTTGTTGAATAGGGTGTCTTTTCCCCACTTTATGTTTTTGTTTGCTTTGTAAAGAACAGTTAGCTTTAAGTATTGAGCTTTCTTTTTGGGTTCTGTATTATGTTCCATTAGTTTATGTGTTTATTTTTGTACCAGCATCATGCTGTTCTGGTAACCATAGCCATACAGTAGAGTTTGAAGTTGGGTAATGTGATGCCTCCAGACTTATTCTTTTTGCTTAGCCTTGCTTTGGCTATGTAGGCTCTTTTTTCGTTTCATATGAATTTTAGGATTGTTCTTTCTAGTTCTGTGAAGAATGACGATGTTATTTTGATGGAAATTGCATTGAATTTGTAGACTGCCTTTGGCAGTATGGTCATTTTCACAATATAATTCTACCCATCAATTAATATTGGATGTGTTTCTATTTTGTGTGTGTGTATGTCTTCTATAATTTCTTTAAGCAGTGTTTTGTAGTTTTCCTCGTAGAGGTCTTTCACATCCTAGGGTTGATATATTCCTAAGTTTTTTTGTTTGTTTGTTTTTGTTTTTACAACTATTGTAAAAGTAGTTGAGTTCTTGATTTGATTCTCATTTTCTTCACTGTTGATGTATAGTAGTGATACTGATTTGTGTACATTGATTTCATATCCTGAAATTTTACTGAAATTATTGATCAAATCTAGGAGCTTTTTGGATAAGTCTCTAGGATTTTTTAGATATACAATGATATCCTTGGGGAACAGCAACAGTTTGACTTCCTCTTTACCAATTTAGATGCCCTTTATTTTTTCCTTTGTCTAATTGCTCTGGCTAGAACTTCCACTGCTATGTTGCATAGAAGTGGTGAAAGTGGGCATCTTGTCTTGTCCCAGTTGTCGGGGGGAATGTCTTCAACTTTTCCCCATTTAGTATAATTTTGGTTGTGTGTTTGTCATAGGTGTCTTTTGTTACCTTAAGATTTGTCCTTTCTATGTCAATGTTACTTAGGGTTTTAATCATAAATTGTTGCTGGATTTTGTCAAATGCTTTTTCTGTGTCTACTGAGATGATCAAGTGATTTTTGTTTTTAATTTTCTTTATGTGGAGTATCACATTTATTTACTTGAGTATGTTAAGCCATCCCTGAATACCTGGTATGAACCCACTTGATCATGGTGGATTATGTTTTTGATACACTGTTGAATTTGGTTAGCAGTATTTTCTTAAGAATATTTGCATCTATGTTCATCAGGGATATTGGTCTGCAATTTTCTTTTCCTGTTGTGTCCTTTCCTGGTTTGATAATAGGGTGATAGTGCCTTCGTATAATTGTAAACCCAGAAAATGTGAGACAGGTCTGTTAATTTAGAAAGTTTATTTTGCCAAGGTTGAGGACGTGCACCCATGACACAGAGTCAGTCATGACCTGACAATGTGTGCCCAAGGTGATCAGAACATATTGTACATTTTAGAAAGACATGAAAGATTGATCAATGTATGTGAGATAAACATTAGTGGCCTGGGAGGGTGGGGCAACTGGAAGCAGGGAGGGGGCCTCCAGGTGGTAGGTAGACAAGAGACAAATAGTTGCATTCTTTTCAGTTTCTGCTTGGCCTCTCCAAAGGAGGCAATCATATATGCATTTTTCTCAGTGACAAGAGGAGTGACTAAATAGAATGGGAGGCAAGTTTGCCCTAAGAAGTTCCCAGCTTGATTTTTCCCTTTAGTTTAATGATTTGGAGGCTCCAAGATACTTTTTCTTTCCCATGACTTAGGGAGGATTCTCTTTCTCTGTGGTTTGAAATAGTTTCAATAGGATTGGTACCAGTTCTTCTTTGAATGTCTGATAGAATTCAGCTGTGAATCCATTGTGTCCTAAACCTTTCTTTTCTTTTATTTTTTTAAAATTTTCTTTGTCAATCTTGCTTGTTATTGGTTTGTTCAGAGTATCTATTTTTCCTGGTTTGTATATTTCCAGGAATTTATCTATCTCCTCTAGTTTTTCTAGTTCGTGCATTTAAAGGTGTTCATAGCAGCCTTGAATGATCTTTTCGTATTTCTGTGGTATCAGTTGTAACATCTCCTGTTTCATTTCTAATTTAGGTTATTTGGATCCTCTCCCTTCTTTTCTAGGTTAATCTTACTAATAGACTATCAATTGTGTTGACCTTTCCAAATAACCAGCTTTTTGTTTCATTTATATTTTATATTTTTAGTTTGTTTGTTTCAATTTCACTTACTTCTGTTTTTATCATCATTATTTCTTTTCTTCTGCTGGGTTTGGGTTTGTATTATTCTTGTTTCTTCAGTTCTGTGAGGTATGACTTTAGATTGTCTATTTGTGCTCTTTCAGAGGTTTTGATGTGGGCATTTAATGCTATGAACTTAACCATTAACATTACTTTTGTTGTATCTGAGAGGTTTTGATGGGTTGTGTCACTGTTATCCATCAATTCAAAGAATTTTTAAATTTCAATCTTGATTTAATTATTGACTCAGTGATCATTCAGGAGCAGTATGTATTTGCATAATTATGAGGATTCCTTCTGGAGTTAATTTCCAATTTTATTACACTGTGGTCTGAAATTATACTTCATATAATTTCAATTTTCTTAAATTTATTAAGACTTGTTCCATGGCCTTTCTTGTTGTCTATCTTGGAGAATGTTCCATGTGCTGATGAACAAAGGAGAATGAAGTTGTTGGGTAAAATGTTCTGTAAATATCTGTTAAGTCTATTTGTTCTAGGGTATAGTTTAAGTCTATTGTGTCTTTGTTGATATTCTGTCTTGATGACCTGTCTAGTGCTGTCAGTGGAGTATAGAATTCTTCCACTATTAGTGTGTTGCCATCTATCTCATTTCTTATGTCTAGTAGTAATTCTTTTATAAATTTGGGAGCTCCAGTGTTAGTGTTAGTTGCATATACATTTAGGATTGTGATTTTGTTGTTGTTGAACTAGTCCTTTTATCATTATATAATGTCCCTTTTTGTCTTTTTAACTGTTTTTGCTTTAAAGTCTAATTTGTCTGATAACAGAATGGCTACTTCTGCTCACTTTTGGTGTCCATTTGCATAGAATATCTTTTTCAACCCCTTTACTTTAAGTTTATGTGCATTCTTATATGTTAGGTAAATCTCTTGAAGACAGCAGATACTTGGGGTTGGTGAATTCTTATTGATTCTGCCATTCTGTATCTTTTAAGTGGAGCATTTAGGCCATTTACATTTAATGTTAGTAATTGAGATGTGAGATAACTCTTCTACTCATTGTGCTAGTTGTTGCCTGAATACCTTTTTTTGTTTTTAAATTATTGTATTGTTGTTTTATAGGCCCTGAAAGATTTATGCTTTAAGGAAGTTCCATTTTGGTGTATTCCAAGGTTTTGTTTCCAGATTTTGAACTCCTTTTAATAGTTCTTATAGTGCTGGCTTGGTAGTAGCAATTCTCTCATCATTGGTTGGTCTGAAATATTTATCTTTTCTTCATTTATGAAGCTTAGTTTTGCTGGAATCAAAATTCTTAGCTGATAATGGTTTTGTTTAAGGAAGCTACAGATAGAACCCCAGTGCCTTCTAGCTTTCAGGGTTTCTGCTGAGAAATTTGCTATAAATCTGATAGGTTTTTTCTTTAAGGGTTACTGGATGCTTTTGCCTCCCTGCTCTTAAGAGTCTTCTTTTCCTCTTGACTTCAGCTAACCTGCTGACTCTGTGCATATGTGATAATCTTTCTGCAATAAATTTTCTGAGTGTTCTTTGAGCTTCTTATATTTGGTTGTCTAGACCTCTAGCAAGACGAGTGAAGTTTTCCTCCATTATTCCATCAAGTAAGTTTTCCAAACTTTTTGATTTCTCTTCTTCCTTAGGAACATCAATTATTTTTTAGGTTTTGTTGTTTAATGCAATCTCAAACTTCTTGGAGGATTTTTTCATTTTTTAAATTCGTTTTTCTTTGTCTTTTTCAGATTGGGTTAATTCAAAGCCACCTTTCATCTCTGAATTTCTTTTTTCTGCTTGTTCAATTCTATTGTTGAAATATTCCAGTGTATTTAGCTTTCTCTTAGTGTGTCATTCATTTCCAGAGGTACTCATTGTTTTTTATTTATGATATCTACTTCTCTGTAGTTCTTTTTTTGTTTGTTTATATCTTGTATTTTTTTAAATTTCTTTAAGTTGGATTTGACCTTTCTCTGATGCCTCCTTGAGTAACTTAAACGACTTTCTGTTTTTTTGTTTGTTTGTTTTGGTTTTTGTTTGTTTGTTTGGCAATTCAGAGATTTCTTCTTGGACCCATTGCTGGTGAGCTAGTGTGATTTTTCTGGAGGGTTAAAGAACATTTGTTTTTCATATTGCCAGAGCTGTTTTTCTGGTTTCTTTTCATTTGGGTAGAATATGTCAGAGGGAAGATCTATGGCTCCCAGGGCTGCTGTTCAGATTCTTTTGTCCTATGGGGTGATCACTTAATATGGTCCTCTCCCCTCTTCCCTAGGGATGGGGCTTGCTGAGAGCCAGCCTGCACTGAATGTTATTGCTCTTCTAGGTCTGGCCACCCCGTGGAGGAGATACTGGGCTCTGGGCTGGTACAGGGGAGTGTCTGCAGAGTAATGTGATGTGATCTACTTTCAGGTCTCTCAACCATGGATACCAGCACCTGCTACAGTGAAAGTGGAAGGGGAGTGAAGTAGACTCTGTGAGGGTCCTTGATTGTAGTTTTGTTTATTGTGCTGGTTTTCTCAAATGCTGGTTGTGATATCAGTGAAGTTGTGACATGGACAGACTCAGTCCTTCTGATTGGCCAGGATAGTACCAGAGGTGGAATTAGCTGTTTTTTTTTGTTTGTTTTTTTTTTTTCTTTTTTGAGGCAGGGCTGTTCTTTTATGAATTGTTATAATGGCTTGAGTTGGCTGGCCTCCAGACAGCAGGTGGCACTTTCAAAAGAGCATCAACTGTGGTAGTATGGTGGGGATGTAAGCTTGCCCTAAGGTTGCCTGGATAAGTATTTGGGCTTCTCAGGTGATTGGTGGAGCCAAAAACTCCCAAAATATTATAGCTTTTGTCTTTGGTTACCAAGGCAGATAGAGAAGATTCATCAGGCAGGGTCAGGCTTAGGTGTAACTCAGCTCAGACTCTCTTTGGGTGGGGCTTGCTGTGTCCGCTGTGGGGGCTAGGGGTGTGGTTTTCAGGCCAATGCAGTAATGTCCCCAGGGAGATTGTGACTGCCTCTCCTGGGTCATAAAAGTCACCAGGAAAGTAGGGAAAAGTCAAGTCAGTAGTGACAGGCCTCATTCAGCTCCTATGCAACCAGCAAGGCCAGTCTCACTCCCACCATGCTCCACTAACAGCACAGAGTTTATATACAGGTAGCCAGTGAACAAGAGCTGGGATCTTGCCCCAGGTTACAAGCCTCTCTGCTGAGAAAGCAAACCGGGCCACCTTCAGATTCTGCCCAGGAAAATTCATGCTTAGTTGAAATTATTACAGAGTTCAGCTGATGTTTCCGTCTCTCTGTAGACCTTCTTTAATTACACTGGCAGCCCTCCCCAAGCACCCCAGTGAGATAGAGTCAGAGATGGCTTCCCTGGGAACCGGGAGTGCCTACAGTGTTCTTCCAGTTGCTGCCTCTTCTACTTTTATATGTTTCTTTGCTCTCCAAATTCCTTTCAGTTCTAGGTAAGTTTAAATGCTTCTTCTGTGATCTGAATTTTCAGGTTCCCCATTGTGGGTTTGTGTTTGGAGGTGAAT
The DNA here is from genome assembly GCF_009761245.1 of Sapajus apella. Classification (NCBI taxonomy): domain Eukaryota; kingdom Metazoa; phylum Chordata; class Mammalia; order Primates; family Cebidae; genus Sapajus; species Sapajus apella. Next base: position 9,963,571 of record NW_022436958.1, read on the forward strand.
TTTAACCCTCTCATGCTTTGGACATCCAGATTTTGGGATGTCTCATAGAATTTGCAGCCACAAGCCACTTCTTTCAACGGGTCTTTGAATTCTTTAGGTTTTCCTGCTATGTTCCCTCAGTATTTCTTGGAACTAAAGTTCACAATGTGTCTTCACATGCTGCTCTGTCCTTCTGAGTGAGAGCTGAAAATTAGTCCTGCTTCCTATCTGCCATCTGAGTCTCATGTACCCTTGATGTCCATCTCTTCTTAGGATTTGGGAAATTCTCAGCCATTATTTTCTTAAATAAGCCTTTTCTCTCTTTCTTTTTTCTTCTCCTTCTGGGACCTCCAGGATCTTCACATGCTTCCTCTTCATGGTGGCCAATACAAGTTCTGTAGGCTTTTCATATTCTCTTTAATTTTTTTCCATCCTCTGAATAATTTTAAGTGCCTTGCCTTCAAGGCACAGATTCCTTCTTCTGCTTAATCAAGTCTCTCATTGAAGCTCTCAATTGCATTTTTAAATTTTTTTATTTTATTTATTGCATTCTTCAGCTTCAGAATTTCTGTTTTTCCTTTTTTTGATGATTTTTATCTGTTTGTTGAACCTCATGTTTTGTTCATGTGTGTATGTGGATTTTCAAATTCAATTTTGCTTTCTATCTATTTCTTACTACATATACTTTCTCCTACTCTCCAAAAGAAGGTTGGGTGCCTAGAGTCTCCAGTTTATTTTCCCTAAGGCAGTGCCTTGAAATGATTAATGTTGTCTGTCTTTTCTCAATTCCAGAGAGTCAAGCTGGCTAATTTAACATACTCATGAGCCTTCTTCAAAAGCTCATATTTGCAATTTAGGGACCACACACAGGGAGTGTGCCATTGGGAGGGAAGAGGTGCATGGAGCATTAGTGGTGTCTATGTGCCAGTAAGTGTGAGTCAGCTAGTGAGAGGTCTCAAACAGTGGACGGGTCTCCTGATATAGTCCGAAAAGCAGTTTATAGAAATATAACCCTTTTTTAGTTTTAAGCACTGATTGCTTTAAATCCCCAATTCACTTCTTTTCTCTCAGCCTCTCTTAGCCATTCAGCTGTATTGATACCCTTAGTATTCTAAGTGGGGTGAGAAGAAGACAGGCTTCTTGGGTAGTGTCCTGCAGAGGTAGGGAAGCTGGACGCTCACTCATTACACACTTCCTTCCCCTATGGGAAGAATCATATGCCAAGGGGTTCTCTTTGGCACAGAACTGTGCTGTCTTGGAAGAAGGGTGATGGGGATATAATGAAACTCTTCTTCTTACCTTCTTTAATGCACCTATTCTTAGATTTCTTTGCTCAAGTGGTATGCTAAAATATCTCTGCTGTACTTCTAGATTTCCATAAATGTACTCTTGTCCATTGGTGGTTTTCAAATTCAGTACATTGTGAGAAGATGACAGTAGAAAACTCTTATTCCATTATTTTGCTAATGTCACTTTCTATCTATGCTTCTTTATATAAATATTTCTACAAGATACTGCACCAGATGACATCGGAAAATTAAATAATAGATGATATATGCATCGGTGTACCTTTTTAAAATGGGAAAAATTGTTTTTCCAAGCAACATATTGTACCAGTTGTTTGAGACAAAAAAAAAAAAAAATTATGGACCCAGTAGCTGCATACAGGTGACAGGTCACAGTTGAGTCAAAACTGTCAGTAAAAAATGTCTCCTTTGCCTTTTGCCTCTGTGTATTCTCTTTCTTCTCTCTAGTTATTCTTGCTTTCAGATCTCCATGAGTGAAAGCATTTCATCACTGTGCTGTGAATAGGTTGCAATTATACCCAGGTCCACTGAACTTTGAGGGAGCTGACAGAGATTTGGGTGTCTGGACCTTTGGGCAGACACTACCAGCTTTGAATCTAGTTCCAGTGAGCTGCATGGATAGTGTTAATGCCTATCTGTGCTGACTTGAAAAATGTTAGGAAACATTGTCTTTGGTGTCCAGATTCTTCACACTATCTCCCACTTTTCCTTTGTAGAAGGTAAAGGCTATTAGTAAGAGTGCCTGACATCTAATAGACAATCATTATTCTCTAAATGTTGAACTCATAAAATCAGGTCATTCTATTACAATTATTTTTGTATTTTTATAGGAACATAAAGCACTAATTTCAGAAAATCAAAGTATCAGAGATCAAGCTTTGAATAACTTAATTAAAACGTTATCATTGTGACGTAGATAGGCATATTTCAAAGACTAATCCCAAGTAGATGGCCTGTTTAAATACAGGAAAAAAAAATAAGTCTACTATGCTATTTATTTGTAACAAAATCCTCTGTTAATGGTGGAAAAACCATGGCGGCACAGATTTTTGAAGTCATAAATTATAAACAATTTTGGCCATTGGTAAACATCTTACATATCAAGAGTTTGTTATGATCCTTAACAAAAACAAGGATGGGGAAAAATAAAATTAAGAAAAAATGTAGCCATCTCATTTTAACCATAAAAACAGAATAAAAAGTTTTTTTAATAGATAATTGTTTTAGTGTAAATTGTTAACAAGATATATTAGATGGTTCTACAATGAATTAAATTTAATTAAAAAATGCGCACACTGCTGGCCAAATGTAGTTTTACTATATGTATGGTATAATAATAATTTAAAGTAACAAACTGATACCTCTACTTATAGGCAATAAAATTAGTTTTTACTGCTAATAAACTCGGGATTTGTAGCTATAATATTCTATGGCTTTATATTAGGAATTTTAAGAAAACTTAAAAAAGCTTTGCAGAAAATTTCCCTGCCATGAAGGACAGCATGCAGGTTTGATACATAAAGAAAACCAGGAGGGCTATAGAAGGATGAGTAACAAATTTGATCACAAATTAATCAACAATTATTGGAGAACTTACAAGCATTTTCTAAGATACACTGTAAAATAAAAGAATAAAGGAATCATAAAACATCAAACTACCTTATTTATAAAAAGCAAGCGATCTGTATTTTCTAGTACAATTTTGAAAAATATTGCATGTTCAATATATCAGCATTATATTTTTTTATTATTGTTAATCAATTAATTTATCTGAATTAGATGTTGCTTGGATATTGATATGAGAAGACATCGTGTTTTACCTTACAGAGACACAAAATAGGCATTAAAACATATTTCACAACAGTATATAAATAAATGAGAGAATTAGAGCTATTGGGTGATGGAGTCGGTCACTAGAGAATATTTTGACTACAGTCAATAGAGAATATTCTGTGTATGTGTTATGCTCTCTGAAGTCTGAATTTCTTTGCAAAACATTTAAGATTTAAGATTTAGTCTCAGTTTGCTTTTGTATTTGTATAGTGTATGTTTCAACTAAATAAGATTTCATATCAGTGTTCTAAGTGAAAAGCATAAGGCTAACTTTATATTAGACAAGTAGTATTTGTCTTAGAGACCATTGTTTGAAGAAAATTTATTTGTTTATAGTACTTAGAATGAATTGGACGGGAAATGATTAAAGAGACAGAAGCAAAGTTTAAGAGTAGAGGTAAGAAAAATAAAGACCTGAAGTGGAAAAACAAAGACAGGATGAAGGATCAATATTTTGAAGCAAGTACTCACACAACCCAGGGGATAAGGGAGAAACATAAGCTGAAAAAAGAGAAAAAAACCCTTTAGTGTCTTGACTCTGTGCACAGCTATAAAGTTCCATTAAAGAATTAGGGGAGCGATCAGAGGAAGTTTCCTTGAAGTATAGAAGTATAAAAGTTTTACTATCTTTTCTTCCTTTCTGTAACCTTTCCTTTGTTTTTTTTTTTTTTGCCTTGACATAATAAATAGCTGAAACAAAAAGATGAAAGAATAATAACATCCCAAAACCAAACCAAAAGATTATGTTCCTGCCAGATACAATTAAATATAGATTAAATGGTAGTGAATGTTCAAAATTGCGCATATCTTCTGAGACTTCATCAGAAAATTGAGCTCTCAAAACAGAAATGCTGTAGCATAGGTCCATCACATTGACTTTTTCTTTACCATCTTCCAAACCAGAGACTTGACTATCTGTAGAGCTACAGGATGACATCACACAACATCAGCATAAAAGCTTCTAGAGAAGAAATCATGCTAATGTGCCATTTCTATGGCTTAAGACACATATCTAGGAAGAATGAGGGTCCTAAAAGACATGGAAGATGCTGAGGAGGAGTATGTGTGTGATAGTACATCAAAATGCAAATAACCTCTGACTTAAATAATAGTTCTATTAACCCTACTCACATATTGAGACCAAAAGTTGAAGGGAAATACACTTTTGATTGACAGAAGTTCTGGAATTCATGAGCAAGTAGTAAGAAAAAAACTTACATTACAATTGGAGACTATATAACCTAGCCAACCCCCACCCAAACTTGATTTGTGGTAGTCATTAATGTTGCTCTCCAAATATTGCAGGCACTGGCTAGAATTGCACTTCTTAACTTCCTATAGTTCTTGTGATGTGTGATGTGTTCTTGAGACATGTGATGTGTGCTGGTCAATGAGTTATGAGCATAAGTTATGATAGATAACTTCATTGCCCCAGAGATTGTTTGTAGGGATTCCTTTTTCTCTGCCTCAGTTCCAGATAATCAGATAATCCAGATAGTAACTGTTACATATACTTTGATCCTAAAGTGAGGAGGGTAACAAGATAAACTGACCTGTGTGTTATATATAATAATTATAAGTTGGGCATTAATTATTACCATATCATTTAGCATTTCCTGGCAAGTACCATCAACTACTCCAAATTCAAATATGAGTAAAAGTAAGAGAAAAATAACAAAAGAAATAAGAAAGGAAAAAAAGAGAGGGAACAAAAGCAGCAAAGGTAAATAAGTGATTGATCCCATAAGGGAAAAACCCCAGGAAACTGAAGAAAAGTTATGACAGCATCCAATCCCATATTTAAAGGAAGTAGAGATAATAAGTTCTATTTTTTAACAAATGCTCAAACAATAGATGGATTCAGACATATTATAAACCAACAGAAGGGCATTAAAGTAGAAGAAAATATGTCTAAAATTTGGAAATGAAAGTCATATCTCACAAAAGAGTCTGCTGCATAAGAAATAGTCAAGAGCAGGAGTAGAAAATCTTTGCTGTAAAGGGGCAGATATTGTCAATCTTTTAAAATTTGTTCATTCTAGAGGGTGTATAGTACTATCTCATCACAGTATTAATTTGTATTCTCTGTTCAATCAGTATATAGAGCATGATTCCATAGGCTTATTAAATTTTCATATACTTACTTCTGTGAATTTTCAGTTAAAATACTTGTCTAATGTTTATTGTATTATTATATTTCATTTTATAAATTATTTCATAAATTAACCATTAGCAAATTCTTTGTTTACATATATGTAACATTTTTCTCATATATAGATGAGAGATGCTAGCAATGAAACTACTGTATATAATACCATAGTATATACTCCATACTCAATTTTTCCTATTAACATTTTATATAATTATGATACATTTGTTATAAGAAACAAATACTGAGAATAACATACCTAAGAATACAGCCACAAGGAAAGCAAAGCACCTCTTCAAAGATAACTACAAACCACTGCTCAAGAAAATAAGAGAGGACATACACAAATAGAAAAACATTCCATGCTCATGGATGGAATCAATATCATTAAAAGGAACATACTGCCCAAAGGGACCTATAGATTCAATACTATTTCTATGAAACTACTAAGGTCACTTTTCACAGATATAGAAAAACTACTAAAATTCATTTAGAAACAAACATAAAAATCCCCAATAGCCAACACAATCCTATGCAAATTGAAAAAGCTGGAGGCATCACTTACCCTACATCAAACTATACTACAACGCTACAGTAACCAAAAAACATGCAACTTGTCTAGTCAGTGCCAGTGAGGGAACCTGGATACCTCAGTTGCTGGTGCAGGATTCGTCTTGTCATTTTTGGTTTTCATGGTTTCCAGGGGCTGGTGGTGAGAAAGAGAATGGGGCAACTTTGACCAAAGAGTATAAAATTTTGGTTATGCAGGATGAATAAGTTATTGAGATCTAATGTAAAACATGCTGAATATAGTTAATAATACTTTGTTGTATACTTGAATAAAGTGGATCTCAGATTTTGTCAGTACAGAAAAAATGGGAGCTATATGAAGTGATTGATGTGTTAATAAACTTGACTATTGTAATCATTTTATAGTGTGTAGCTATATCAAAACATAATATTGTACATATTAAGTGTTTTCCACTTTTGTTTTCTAATTATACCTGTGTACTTCTGTTTCATACTGGTAATTAAGACATACCTGAGACTGGGCAATTTACAAAACAAGCTTATTGGGCTTACAGTTCCCTGTGTCTGAAGAGACTTCACAATCACAGCAGAAGGTGAAAGGCATATCTCACATGGCTGCAGACAAGAGAAAAGAGCTTGTGCAGGGAATCTCCCATTTTTAAAACCATCAGATCTCATGAGACTTATTCACTATCACAAGAACAGCACAGGAAAGACCCACCCCCATGATTTAATTACCTCCCGCCAGGTTCTTCCCATGACAGATGAGAATTGTGGCAGTTACAATTCAATATGAGATTTGGATGGGCACACAGTCAAACCATATCAATATCTCAATAAATCTGGTGGGAGAAAGATCTGAGTGACTACTCTACTCTATATTAAGAAGATCTTCTTCTGATAGGGACATGATAGGTGAGCCTAGGAAGCTGTAGAAGGTTGAGTACAATGACCAGAACTTATCTTTCGCAATGTAAACAAAAGGCCAGCAAAACTGAGAGCTATAATTTAGGTAGTCTCTCTTGGCCACAAAGAACCCCGTGCTATTGGACTTTTCCCCACCATAAACCCTTGCTATGGCCTTTAATACTCTGAATTTAACAGCAGAATCTTCAAAATAAAGAGTGAATATATTTTCTTTGCATAGTTACTTGATTTCTGCTGACTCAACTTTTCTCTTTAAGTGCTTTACCCTATTAATTTGGACCAAAAACCTTAGGATTGCTTACACTAATTCCAGTAAAACTACTTGACTCTCATAATCATTTGTTGAGACATTACCACATGCAAGGTAGAAGTCCTCAAAAGGAGAAAGTGAGAGGTGAATCAAAGCCTTCTTTTTTTTTTAAATTTTGGCATTACGAGCTCAAGAGTTACTGAAAGTCTGGTGCAACCCAGTGTGGGTTCACCAAAAACTATTAAATGAGGACCCACAGTCTATTAAGGCAATAAAGACAGTATACAGAGATCTAGGTTAGTAATTATGATTATAATAATCACAGTAATAATAATACATTATATATATACATATATTTTAACTTTTCATGTTTTTTGATTTAATAAAATGGAAGACAGTTTGTATATATCTTATAACACCCGAGTAACTGGGGGCTAGTGAGGCACAAAACAGATTTTAATCTGCTGATTTCTCTCAGTTGAGTCTAAACCTATAATAGTTCTTATTATTTAAATTATGTTTTTCTATGCCATAATTATTCACCCTTTTATTATAAAATGATCACTCAGGAAGACTGCACCGATATAAGTCTACAAACTCTGAATTCCTCATGACAGTTTCTGTCTGAACAATATTTCTTTCTTGGACAATAAGCACTATGACTGAAAGAAAGTAGGTTTTAAATGATTTGTCGAATAAATGAATGCATGCATGAATGAAATAATAAGAATTCATAAACATATCTTTATTGTAGATCACTTTTAAAATAAAGAAGAGTCATTTTACCCAACAAACGGAAACATGTTTCTGCTAGATTAAATATAGAAAAGTAATTCAAATAGGAAAACTATCAAGGAATCCTTATCAAATTTCTAAAGTCAAAAATATCTTGAGCTTGAGCAAAATATAATTATTTGAGGAAAGGCTAAGTTTATTTGAAAACTAAACATTATTTTGTAGGGCATACATTAAATAATAGAATGAACAAAATACTAGGGCAAATCCACATCTAGTATAATAACGATCCAGTGTCATTGTTAATTAGTTATGTTACACAAATTGTTGTGAAATACACGAAAACATAAATAGGTACATTTTCAAAAAGCATAAACATAAAATTAAAGCAAAAATGCAACCAGTAGGAACGCATGAAAAATTTCTAGCTAAAATAAAATATGTGAATTAAAACAATGACATTTTTATTACTAGCAACATTTTAAAAGAAGAAAACCTCTTAATATCTAATGCTGCCAAAGATGTGAAGAAAGCTGCAACATTCAGAGTGCTGCTGGTAATGTAACTTATTATGCCTTACAAATTTTTTATGTTTTGAACAAAAAGAAAAGGTATATATCATTTTATTCTCTAATAAAGCATGTAGAAATTTTACTAGAAAATTAATTTTAATTTATTATAAATGAATTATTTATAATACTTATTCTAAATTTTAAAGCCACTATGATTAGGAAGATGACAATGATTACAAAAATTTGGTTACAACAATATGAGGAACTATTCTGTGGCTCGTCTAGGGTAGTGCTAAGAACTTGAAACCATCAGGTCCTCTTTGTTTGAATCACAACTGAAACATAACTATCAGTTTGGTTTACGTATTTAAAAAAAATTACGGGCCTCAGTTTATTCATTTATAAAATGTGGATATATATGTGTGTGTGTAGTGTCAATAAATATATTTGTGCATATGTTTTCCCACATACTTGTTTAAATTCATGAATTGCAAGGTGGGATCTCTCTGAATTAACTCCCATAATTTGATCAGTAAACACCTTCTCTGTTTCTGTTGTTTACCAGATGCTCAGGATTCAAAGATATATAAGAGATTGACCTTTTCCTTAAGGGAAAGACTATCTGAAAGCATACATTCAATGAAGCAGCATATTTCTATCAACAGGATATGGAAGAGGAGGAGGAAGTGAGGGGCCAATTTTATCTGAGATGTTATTACTCTTGTATCAATGTAGAGACTTTTTATTTTTTCATAACGTGTATACAGCTTAATTTTCAAATCCCGTTGAAAAAGAATATCTTTTCTTAATTAGTTTAGGAGTTATGGTAGATTATCCTCTGAAAGATTAATTACATGCTTTCCAGTGAAGTATTATAAACCATAAGTTTAAAGTTGGACCAGATGCATTTCAGCCCTGAAAACTCATTAACCATCTGACCACGTTGCACATATGGTAACAAAGTGAAGAATGTATCCAGTCAAACACACATAAACACTTCTTCATCATTATAGGACAACCATGTCTTAAAGTATGCCAGTAATCTTTCTATTTCTGATACCTGTGACTATCAGAGAAACTAGTGAAGGAGAGATTTTAAATGAATTTATAAACCCACACTGAGTATGCAGAAATCAGGACTGTGGTCCCTAGCTTGCTTTATTATTATTATTATTATTATCTTTTTTTTCCAAAAAGAAGTATTTATCTTTTCCAAAAAGTCAGTATTTATCTCTCTTAATCTTAAGCTTAAAATATACTTGAGTTGAAAATGTGAAACTCCATGTTGAAAGTGGACCTTTTCTCTCTTGGGGATAACACCTGCAATGATTTTATTGGCTAAAATGTTGCATTACCCCCAACATTGGCTAAAATGTTGCATTATTCCCAACATGCAAGAGAAACTTCCCTCTCTTCTTCCTCAGGCAGGTGTCAAGCTTTAGGCATATCCCAAATCTCCTTCACAACTTCTGTTCACAACACAGTACAACAACTCTCAAAGTAAACATTTTGTGCAGCTCTTCCCTCGATCAAAAGATGGCAACCAGCATCAGCAGTCCAAACCGTTTGATAGATGAGATGGTTTCAAAGAGGAGTATTTGACAGTTCCATGTATACAGCCAGAATGTGCCTGTCTATATCTGAAACCATGAAACTGGTATTCAAAAGATGCATAATATTTTCCGCGGGAGGCTTTCAGTCCATCAGATTGGTGCTATTGTTATTGATATACTACTAGTCAAATAGTTTACTTTTGTGTTGTTGTTCTTTCTGTTTTTTTTTTTAATTAATATTTTTGGTAAATGTCTCAGTTTGATAGGTATTTCTATATGGATAACCGACACTGTACTAAGATTGCTCTATATTTTAATTAAACTTATTAATAAATAAAAGTCGACAAGAAGAAAACACTCTATTCATCTCCTTCTTTGAATGTGGCCAGTTCTTTTAAATTCCTTAACAATAACCAGAATAGCTTACAAATTTTATATTGCTGTAATGCATCCACATTGGCAAAGGAAGGCAGTATCTTATGATTCTTAAAAACGTGACCATTTTGTCACTGAATTTTCAGTTTTTTAAAAAAGAAGTGGATGGTGTCTTTTGATTTGAGTAGACAGTCTTGCATGTGCTTATAGGTACAGATGGGCCTATAACAATGGTCAGGATCTGTTAAGCAAATAAGTTATTATTTTTCTGTCAATGAATATGAACAAATAGTGGCAATTTGACTTATTATTTTTTTCTACTTTTGAAATGCAATGAATAGGGCTTATGGTAATTACCAAATTTCTAAATATAAACACAAATTGCTTGCATAATTATAAAAAACAACCTGAGTTATTATCTTCTTTTTCAATGGATATTTGCAAAATAATTTGAATTTATTTGCTGATTGTGGGTGTTTATTTTCATGCAAGAACTTGAAAAAAGTAAGTGAACAAACTTATCAAAATAAAATGATTGAGAGAAAATGGACAATATAGTGTGACATAAAATGCAATAGGGAAATTTAGAAACTTTTAAATATATAATTACCAATTTTCCTATATATTCATCTTCACTATTATCTCTATTAAGCTAGTAATGAAAGTCTGAAGTTTACTAAATATTGAAACTGAAGGAAAAACATTAATAAGTATTAAGTAAGCATGTAGCATCATTTAATTGAATCATTTAATGTTAAGAACATTTTGAACAGGTATTATCTTTATGTTATAAACAACATATTTAAAGTATCACATAGATAGGCTAGATTGTAAAGGTGAATTAAATTATTTTCTACAGAGGTAGTACATCTTTATTAAACAGAGAAAGAAGAAAGAACAAGTGATTATAGAAGTAAATAAGTAACTACGAAGGAAAAGAAATCATTCTGACTCAAAGTATACTTAGATTGCACAGAAGAGATAAAGTCCACTATTTGCTATGCCTGTTTTAAATTTTGGTATACAAGTTCAAATATCTTTGCTGATTCAATAATGTTTATTTTTACCTCGGCCTCATTCTTAAGTAATGTTATGTATCAGCTACCAATTATAAAGCAAATAAATAAAAATGGAAGAAAAAGTAGGGTTAGAAGAAAATTAAAAACCAAACCACAGTAAGTTAAGGACCGTAACACATTCAATGGTATTCCAATGGTATTTGCCTTGAGGGCTGCAAATCTGACCACAGGAATCTTTGTGGCCCCTGTAAAGAGAAACCTAATCATTTGTTTTATTTCCATTACCAAAAATTTTTGTAAAGAAATCAGAACAGTTGCTCAGCATAATAATTTTTATAAGAGACAGAAGCTATGGATAAATGAAATTAAAAAATAAATCCTTTAATAAAATTTCAGAAAATATCGCAAATTCTGTTTGCAAGGATGGATATTCTTAATACTTTAGTGCAATGATTTGCTCCGGAGGAAGGAAACAAGTATGGAAAATTTAGTAAAAGAAAATAAAATACCTTCTAAAAGTTTTGACCATGAATCTTGACTACTGTTATCGTCTGATTTGAGCTCTGTAAAATATTATAAATTGGGTATCTTAGTTTTACATAATATAAATTTTTTTAAAGTATCTTAAAATGCATTTGAATTAACTACAATATTGACAAAAATATTCATCTTTTATTTTGAGATGTTGGCATATTAGCCTCCATATTAATGTAGAATTTATCTTGAGAGGTAAAAGCACCAGTTAATATGCTATATACATTCATGCATGCATACACACACAGACACACACACAGACACACACACATATGCGATGGAATATAATTCAAACTTAAAAAAGCAGGAAACTATTACATGCTATAACATAGATGAACCTTCATATAGTATATGAAGACATTATACTAAGTGAAATTAGACTGTTGCAAAATAAGAAATACTGTATGATTCCAATGAGATATATAAAGTAGACAATTTCAAAGAAATAGAAGTTAAATGGTTGTTAACAGGGAATAGGGTGAGGAGAAAATGGGGAGTTGTTTAATGGATATAGAGTTTCAGTTTTGCAAAGTGAGAAAGTTCTGGAGATCTGTTGTACATCAATGTGAGTATGCTTACCGCTACTGAACTGTACACATTAAAATAGTTAAGATGATAAATTTAATGTTAGGTGTTTTTTACCAAAATAATTTTTAAAAAGGCAAACAAACCAATGTGCCTTGTAAGAAATTTAAGAGAAACTTGCATTGTATTATTGGAAGTAGGACATACTATGTAATATCAAATGGCTTGCTTACATTATCTCAATGGCCTGACATTCCAGAAATGGTAGACTCATTCCTTTGGTAGTCTTCATGAAACACTCTGTCTTTTGCTAACATTATTTTAACTCCTTTGAATTGAATTCCAGTGACTGTGGAAATGTTACTATGTGGATTGCGTCATTTAAATATCTCAGCCGGTTATCACCTCTTCATTGTAAACTTCTTGCTACAGTTAGCAGTGTCTTCTTCACTTTTTGATTTCAGTCCTATTCATAATGGTAAACATGCATATTTGGAAATATAGGATTGTAAGAATAATTAAAGAAAGAAAAGTGAGCAATCGCCTGAGTTGATATTATAGGTATTTTGTGAGAAATTTTTAAAAAGATGCTCTTCACTAAAAACCACTGTTTGAATTTCAGATTTTATAAGAAATCCCAGTATACTTCATGTTGTTAAGAGCAATTAAATTAGATTTCTGCTTCATTATTACACACTGTACTATGTTAGTAATACTTTATTTTATTAGTTATTTCAAAGAAACCTTTTATGAAAAATAATATTTAGCAGAAGTACTAATACATTTTAAATAATATCATATATTCATAGTTCATTTTTTATTTATTATAAAAGTTCAAATTGATTTAATATATTGAAGTATATTTATGGCTTAGTATTACTGTGGATATATATTTATTTAACTAGATCCCTTCCAATGTTTCTGAACCCTCTCATTTCTTTAAAACTCAATTCCATTTATTTGCAAAAAATGTACCTATCTTTTCATTTTCAACAGTTTTATATTTCTAAAAATAAGTCACTTGTAAATCTATCTTTGTTTTTAAATAGTTTATTATTATAGATGGTTTACAATGCCCTTCCTGAAATATTTCACATTAATCATAGACAATGCTTCTCCAGTTTTAACCTTCTTACCTGATCAGTTTAACTTATTTTCAGGAACGAAATTCTCAGTTTGAAATTATCCTTTACATATTGTTAATTGCTTTCAAAAATTTATGATTGTCTGATATCCTCAAGATTATTAATTTCCTTTTGCTACCAAAATGGCCCACATCTGGATCATTACCCTTAGCTAAGCAGGTATTATTCTGTATATTTTTAATATTGCAAAATAGGCAAACGATATTAAATTTCATTCTCCAATGCTTAAGAAGTTCACTTTGGAAACCTTTGGCATTTATGAAATAGTGTAATTTTCCAATAGATCACTCAAATTACTTGATTCATTGTTGCATTTTTTCCTGATATGGGGGTAAGTAATTACTTGCATAAAGGGTAAAAATGTATTTCTTCTCAGCATACATCTTCTATTTCAAGACAGTTCATGATTTAAACTTTTCCCAATATCGTCACTACTTAGCCTTTTTACAAGCTGCATTAAATTCTCTAGGTATATATTTCCATCAACACGACACTATAGATTTACCACATTACTAATTACTCTGTTTAAAAAGTAGATTCTTCATTATTTGATTTGAATTTCAATAGCTTTTTAACCATAACTTCCGTTGGAATAGAGATATCTACAATGTAATTTTCTACAAGAAAAACAAAAATTAAACTAAGAAAATTTAGCAACAGATGCTTCAGAAATGTCTTCACTTAGGGGTACATATGTTTGCTTTATGAATCTTGTGAGGCTTGAAAATACAACTTTCAAAAATCTTGCAGCCTAGAAATATCATAGCACAAAGAAAGCACCCAAATAAAAGTAACATAAGCAGTGGTCATTAAAGTTATTTCCCCAGTGATACCCTGAATTAATGCTGCAGCATCTACACAAGTGAGTTCCCATTTCTTTCTCTTGTCATTTAATATCTTTTCTCATTTTCATTTTGCATCTTTCTTATGTGGCATTTTTCTTTTTAAATTGTTTTTATAAACTCGGTCTTGCCATTTTTCTTGTCTGTTTCAACTATTCCATATTTGTTATACAATTCATAAATTATTCTTTCTTCAGAACAAAAAGAAATACAGAAATTCAAAATAGAAATAGATTCCAGGATTCTCAGGTGAAATTTCTTGTCTGGTCACTAATGTGGAAGTCCTGAATAATGTAAGGATATATGAAGAAAATTTCTAGCTTCAGCTGCACTAATGGAAACTAGCTTTTGCAAAATACTAGTTTAAGAATGGACTACACAGCAGTTACATGTATTCAAACCCATCTGCAAATATATATATATATATATATATATATATACAAGAAATATATATATATATATATACAAGAAATTTGCCTTTTGGTTCTGTTTAGATGTCTTTTCTCATATATTTAAACATAATTACTTTAGATAATTCCTTTTTTAAAATCCTGATAATGCTATGAAAACACTGAATGCAAATGCATTTAAATTGAGTAAAGTCAAGGATATTGTCTTGATGATGGTTGTCAGGCAATAAATAAATATTAGTGGATTAATTAATTAATCATACAAAATAATAAATGAACTCAAACAATTCCCTAAACATATAAAACGAAATAACTAGACAATTCTGTTGAAATGGACTAACACATAACTGCTGTGCAGTCAACATAAATCAATGATGGGCAATGGGATGTCTACTGGCCACCTGCCTCCAATCTAGATGCTGAACTCTGTGATCTTATTTCAAATAGAAATATTTTGACTTCACAAAAGAGAAGGAAAAGGAATTAGTGAAAAACAGATAAATTTAGAAAAAGAAAGAAAAAAATGCTTTCTATAACCACCTCTGATTAGAAGAGAAGTCCTTTAAGAATATTCTAACTCTGTGCCAAAGAGGTCTAGCAGGGAAAGAAGTGAAATAGGAGGCTGGGAACTGCCCTGGAGAATTAACCCTGCACGAAATAATGCCAAAGGCCTTTAGTCCCAGTTCATCTAAACCAAACACTGATGCCTGCGGTTGTTTTGGAAAATGGGGGTGACAGCCCTGCCCTGGCTTGTACAATTTGTCATTGTTTGCTATAAACAGAAATGATCACAATCATTAGAAAAAAAGGTATAATAAAGAAGGCCTACTTTGGTCCTTTCATTATTTCTGGTTTCAAAAATAAAGCTTGTCATAGGGTAAGCACTCAGAAAATGGGTTATGGAGAGAAATTAATACCTTCTAGCCACAGATGTGATAATAGTTGGGTGACTCTCATTAAGTTACTTAATCTATCTCAATATATTTCTCTACCTATAAAGTGGGAATAATAATACCCATCTCTGAGTGTTTCATGGATGCCAGCCAATAAAGATGAATACATTCCATGAACTCTTAAGGAGTATGGAAACAAAGGTCTGAAAAATAGCAAAGCTTTCTCCATGCCAAATGTGCCACTCGCTTGCATTTTTTTCTGTGTTCTAAGCCACATTATTGAAAAATAATTAACATATAATGTATTGCACATAAAGTTTGATATATCTTGACATATGAATACACATGCAGAAACATCACCACAATAAAAATAATAAACATATCCATCACTCTCAAATGTTTTCTTGCACCTCTCCTCCCCACTTCCCACCACTTCTTCCTCTAAACACTGACTTGCACTATTTCTATAAATTACTTTCCATTTTCTAGAATTCTATATAAATGCTATCTTACGGGGTGTGCTCTGATTGTCTTTCCAATTTCTTTCACTTGTCATAATTTTTGTTTGAGATTCAGCCACACTTTGGCGTGTATCAGTAGTTCATTACATTTTATTGCTGAACACATTCCATTATATGCATATGTCATAATTTGTTTATATACTTAAGTGACAGTGGGTATGGGTTCAATGATTTAAGGAATCAAAAATAAAGGCAAAGGAAGAAGTTGATACTACAGATAATATGCTCACTAGGGCATTGTTTTTTGATGTCAGTGGTGTTTGCAGTATGCCTAGAACTAGCTACTGTCACCTAAAGTGCCTAATTTCTCTTCCATGCAGTCTCTCTTCCTTCAACAGGCTAGTTTGGGCATGTTTACATGGCAGTGTGACATTCCAAACTCACCAAGGAATAAAAAGGAAGATATATGCTATTTGAGGCCCAGACTCTGAAGAAGGGAAAATAGAGATAAAAGCATTTCTTCAGTTGTACATCTCTGAATTGATATTTCATTTCCTTATTTCCACTTTTTAAATAAAGTAAATGTATTGTTGAAGAGTAACATATATATAATATAAACATAAGTGACATATTTTAATTGTATACCTTAATGAATATTTACAAAGCAAACATACCTGTTTAAACATCATCCAGATCATGAAATAGTCCACTGTGAGCCTCAAGGATAGTATCTGAATTAGTGACCGTCCCAACAAAGTACTGTTTTTGATTTTTAACAACATAG
Source organism: Sapajus apella (assembly GCF_009761245.1). NCBI lineage: Eukaryota > Metazoa > Chordata > Mammalia > Primates > Cebidae > Sapajus > Sapajus apella. Next base: position 9,980,335 of record NW_022436958.1, read on the forward strand.
TACTATCAATTTTTGGACCTGTATATACATGGCATCATGCAGTATATATTCTTTCTGTTCTGGATACCTTAAGTCAATATTAGTTTGAGGGAGTCACCATGATATTAAGGTATATGAATATAAAGAGTACGTTTGTAAATAATCCATTGATGGATATTTACAGTTTTAGAGTTTTAGGCTATTAGAAATAAGGTTGATATAATATTTTCCATGTATTTTTGACACGTGTGTACAAATTTCTGGTGGATATATGCTTGAGAATATTGGATATGTATACTATAAAATTGTTTCCGAAGCAGTTGTACAATTTATGTTCCTACAGCAATTCAAGAATAGCCCAGTTACACTTCTATCTCATCAACATTTGTTATTACTTAAAAAAAAGAAAGAGAAAAAAGAAAAACACTGTAGCAATACTGAAATGTGTAGTATATCTTTCCATCGTGATACCTTTTTTTTCTTTTGAGACAGTGTCTCACTCTGTCGCCCAGGCTGGAGTGCACTGGCATGATCTCGGCTCACTGCAACCTCTGCTTCCCAGGTTCAAGCGATTCTCCTGCCTCAGCCTCCTGAGTACCTGGGATTACAGATGTGCACCACCAAGTCTGGCTAATTTTTGTATTTTTCAGTAGAGACGGGTATTCACCATTTTGGCCAGGCTGATCTCAAACTCCTGACCTCGTGATCTGCCTGCCTTGGCCTCCCAAAGTGCTGAGATTACAGGCATGAGCCACTCTGTCCGACCTCATTTGAGCTTTAATTTGTATTTTCAGGGTGAATAATGATCTGAGCAACTTTTCATATGTTTATTGCTATTTGGATATTCTCTTAAGAACACAGTAAGACTTCTGCATGTGTATATATATATGCATATATATAGTGTGTGTGTGTATGTGTGGTCAGATATGTCGTTGTCTGTCTTTATTTTATTGATTTGTAGAGGCTATTTAGGTATACTGGTTATGAGCATTCTCTTTCAGGTATCTTTTACAAAAATAGTTTGTCCTACTTAGAAGTTTACCTGTTCACTTTATTTCCGGTGTTTTTTGTTAAAGAGAAGTTATATTTATTGAAGAACTATTTGCCAATATTTTTCTATATAGTTATTGCTTTGGCTGTCTGGTTTAAGAAACATTTGCATAACTTCAAGGTTATGAATATATTTTCCTACAGGGCTTTTCAGGACTCTTTAATTTTCACGTATCTGCATTTCACATGGAGTTGAATTGTGTGTGTGGTGTCAAGTATGAGTTAAGATAAATTATTTTTCTATATAACTATCCAATCTCAACTATGTGTGTGTGTATATATATAAGTATATATGATATTTTAATATTCTTGTACTAATGCTACATTACCGTAATTACTATATTTTAAAATATAAATTTTTATAGGGTGGTAAAAGTTCTTCACATTTTCATTACTTTTCTTTCTATATATTAGACTTTTGGAGTTATTACAAAATGTTTAAGAATATAATTTTCTAACTATTTGTTGCTTTGGGAATGTAGAAATAAAGTTTGCATATTACCATTGTACATAGGAACTTTACAAAATTAATTATTAATACTGTTTGACTATACATATTTTAGATGATCTATATTCACAATTGAGTCTCTATAACTAATTATGTTTTTAAGTAATTATTTTCCTTTTCAATGCTGATAAATTTTACTTCTTTTTTTGATTTATTATATTGGTTAGGACAGCCAATATAATGTTTAATCTGTGTAGTGAAAGTGGCCATCCTTCTTTCATTCCCAGATTAAAGGGAAATGTTTTCAACATTTCATTACTAAGTATAGTGTTTGCCACATTTGGGGGAATAAACATCATTTATGGAAACTTTCTTAAGTTTCTACTCTGCTAAAAATAAATTAGTATTGGATTCCATCAAATTTTTGTCTCTATGTACTGTTTCCTCTTGCTTTTCCTAAATTGTGTAGTTAATTATTTTGATGGAATTTCAAACTTTAACTTACTATGGCATTTACTGAAATACCGTGCTCTTTTCCTTTTAATTTTTTATTTGATTTGGGGTACACAAAAGTTATTTGCTATTTTTTCTTTTTCTTGCATATGCAGGTGAGAAATGGACTTGTGATTTCACTTTCTTGTTTTTCCCTTGTTGAATTTTGCCGTAAATATTATGCTTGCCTTATCAAATAAATATTGATACATTTCATTATGAATAAAAATAAATGTTGGTACATTTCATAAACACAACATATTAAAAAGGATATTTGTTATTTTCATCACCAATCTCATCAGAAGGTGTTTTTAACTATTGGAGAGCTATCAAGCTAATGGTATTAGAGATAAGTTTTCAATAATTCTAATTTTTTCTTGAGAGTTCAAATTTTATGATTGGCAACAAACACTACTAACTCTTTTGCTTCTAGTGATAAGTTCATTTGATTTATTCTTAAGTAAATGTCTGCCAGACACCAGGTTTGAATTTCTATATTTCCTTGTCAGTCATTCTTTTAAGTAAAAAATAATGCTTCATGTAAAAAATAGTTCAGCTCACAACCCAAATAATTGTATATATGCTTTTCTTTAAGATAGCCATCATATTTTGGATTTCAGGAGAATAGCGTTATATGGGTCTCCCATTCAACACACAGGATAGTAATGATGTCTATTCAAGGACATTCTTAAGTGAAACTGTTTTTGGTTGTTTTCCTTTGAGTGTATGAAAATACAATGACTACTGATATCATTTAGTGCCACTGTTTTGATTCAGGCCAAAATACCAGCTGTTTTATCCATCATTACTTTTGCACAGAGTAGATGTCAATTCAGTGACAATGATAAATAATGATAATTAGGAAAATAGTTTCAATTCTGTGGACCCCTAGAAGGCTCTCAGTGATTCCCAGGGGTTCATGGACCATACTTTGAAAATGATTGTCACAGAGTTTAGAGTTCACAAAACTCATATTTGATCGACTGGAATCAACTATCAATTAGAACTATTACCAAATCCCAGACAAATGCAAGGAATTTAGAATAGTTTTATTCCGTTCATGCCTCTAATGCCTTTTATGTTAATATTGTCATATATTTAAATATATTATCTATTATCAAAACCTATAAAAGATTATTATTGCTTTGTACAGTCAATATTTATGTGGATTTATCCTCAAGTCTGCCATTTCCATTGCTCTTTATTTTTTGGTGTATATTTGTATCAAATACACCAAAAAATCTGGAACCATTTTTCTTTTGCCTGAAATGTCCTTTAGAAGTTTCATCTCCATGAGCTCCAAAGAATAAAATTTTTGTTTTCATATTATTAAATTCATCTTTATTTTCCCTTTATTTTTGTAGAATATTTTTAGTGAAGGTAGAATTTTAGGTTGTAATTTATTATTGCTGTTGTTTTATTATTTTTAATATTTTATAGCTGCTATTCCACTGTCTTCTCCTTTCTACTGTTTCTCAGTCTTATCTGCATTCCTGTTGTCTGATTACTTCAAAGACGTGTTTTGCTTGTTAGGCTTATATTTTGTCCACTTTTTCTACTTGTTGTTGGCAAGGCTTTTTTTTTCTCTTACAGGATACTCCATCATAACTGGGAGCAGAAATCTCTTCTAATTATTTTTTAATCATAAACTAAAATAATGGAAGAAAGGTTATATCTAATTCTAATTGCATTTAATTATTTTAAGTATTCAGCTACTTCAATATTTGTTTAACCTTGATAACTAGAAGATTTGAGAGAAAATAACTTAGCTACATTTAATCTGTACACACATTGCTTCCTGTGGGTTCTAAGGCAGAAAGCTAAAATTCGTCTTTGTGTCAGACTCATATACTTTGGAATGAATCATTTTGATAAACCCTCTTAGTCATGAATATGGAAGCCAAGTACCTTCACATTATTTTGGCAGCACGCCCAAATATTTGTTGAGTAATAAAAATGCCAGTTCTTTAAGAGGTTGATAAGTATTTTCATTACAGTGTGAAAGATTATACCAGTTGAATAGTGTGAAATGGGCATCTCATCAAAGGGACTGTTTGTATATTATGAAGGAATATTCAGCATCCCTTGTAAAGAAGTCTGAGGAAAGAGACAGAGAAAATCGAGCAATTGAAAATAGAGCGGCTCATGGAAGGAAGGGAATAGGATAACAAGGCAAAGGAAAAGAGGGGCTAGCCAATAAGTACCTCCTCGGTGTAAAGGGAAAAACAACGAACTACAGGAAAAGAGAAGATGGCTAGATGATTTTCATTATTCCATTTTTTAAATTTTAATTTTTTTTTTTGCCTAATGAAATTCTCTGAAAGAACTATAGTGGTGATCTCCAGAGCATGTACTCGATGGAGACATTTGAAGTGGCACAGAGGAGCAAAGATGATGTCACTGGATGTTGCCTGAGAGGGGCAGTTTACAGCCAGAGATGGAAAAAACATCAAGAGATGTCTGCATTTCCCAGTGATTCTGGCAATTACTTGAGAAAGTCACTGGACTTATTATGCTATTTCCATAGTGGACTTGAGTTATTTTATTTTTATACAAAAAGAAAAAAGTAATTTCAAAAAGACAGAAAATGTGGGCATACTTCAGTTCCAACATCTATAAATAAAAGGAGCAAATTAATGCATTTATGTAGACAAAGTCCTCGTCGGGGGACATTTTATTCTTAAAGAATAAGGCAAAACAATCTATACTTATAACTAAAATACTAAAATATACAATCACATGGTAAATATGTCTAAACTCAATATTCGTTTGTTTCCATTTTTAGAATTAACACCTGTAAGTCTTTGATGATATGCTGGAACTACGAGCAAAGTAATTCCTATTGATAAGAAATTCCAGCCTTTAACCCAGAGAGTTGCCTAGAATAAACGGGCCTCTGGTTAGAGCTTCTAATACATAAGTTAAGTAGATTTTTAGTTATGCTCTTTTCTGTGGAACCACAGAATGGCAAGTCTCTAAAACTTGGAAACTTCAAAGCATTGTTGGAAATTGATTTATAGCGTAAAACTCTACATGCTATTTGGAGGGAAGGTAAGTTTTCTTCTCTTTCGTTCATTCTTCTTAAAAATGTCTACAAATGTTAAAGGAAATTTTTGCGATTTGCAGAAATAGGGTGAAACAAATCTATATGCATATTACACTAAACCACTGAGAAAAACACGCAAAAAAGCAGTCAACCAACTAGTTGCTTCAATCCTACATATATTATTTTCTAATTGTTTGAGTGAAATATTTAATAAACCTAAAAAAAATCTTTATGGTTTGGTATCAAAATAACATTATTTTATTCATTTAATTTTTCCACTTTTAAATAGAGAATCCTACCATTCTTTTTCCCCTCTCTCACTCTCTGTCTCTTCCCTCCAATGAATATGTATTTGACATATGCATATATGTCAGATGGACATTAATCCAAATGTACTTATTTGTGTATCTACATTTGATATTCATACAGATAGATATACATATAATAAATACATAATTTATCTATTGGTCTCATATTTTTATGATTTTCTTTTCAGTTCCAAGCACACATTCAATTCAATAGATTTATTAACCAGCTGTTAGTAATGTGTTACAATGTTGAAGCAGCCATGGACTTTGTTCCATGTCAGTTGTGTTGGCTTAGGCTGACACATAGCTACCAGGCATGATGGATCAAAGTAATTAAAGTTGCAATCATTTACCTTTCTATGTTCAATGTCAACTCAGCCTTCACCCTGAGTTCCTATTATTTTAATATCGCCTGACGTGCGTGTGCACGCCCCCACTTGTGTATGTGCTTGTGAATAATACAGAAGTGTAATTACTTTTTTGTTTTGAAAGAATGTCAGCGTTCTCATTTTAAAATTTGCTTGTGTATTATTAAACCTTTACAGCACTAAGATAAAAAACCTTAGCTTTCAATGAATTTACATTTCATCAAAATCTAGGACTATCTTCGCCTTGGTATGTTAGGTAAGAATCATTAGTAGGTAGAAATTATGTCCATATATAGAATTATAGAAGTTAGAAGAAAGTTTCCATGGTCCTCTCATCAATTCTTCTGCACTAAACCAGATCAATATGCATCCATCTATGAAAGTTGGTAATATAATCAACTTCTTACAGATTTCTCGCGTGAGGACATTGCTTATAATTTGTTTGTACCTCTAGAAGTCAGCGTTTCTGAATAAAGAAAATAGACATAAGATGATTGGTTTAGATTAAAATTTGAGTTTCCAGCAGAAGTTCACTTTATTTACATGATGTTCAGTTTTGAACACTAGCAAAGTTGACAGACTCCAGGCAACATTTGTTTTTACTAATTAGTAGTTTTTGTTTTCTAGAGGCTAACAACTAAGACTATAGCCGGATATACATTTTAATGGTACAATCAACACCACATTAACACTTACCAGGGGAATCTATTCAATGACACCTATTAATAGTCTCCACTCCCAACAGTTGGTTTTACACCTTGGCTTTATTTTGTTTGATCTTGCCCTAACACTTTTAATTTGCCATACTTAAATGCTTATTTTTAACTTCTTGGTAATGTTTGTACTTACTCAACTAGATGTCAGCTGACAAAGGTCATCATATTTATTTATCTGAATTATTTTAATTTATCTTTTTCAATTTGCTTGTTTAGTAGCAGCTTAGGTGCAAGTGAATGGTACTTATATAATACTTACTAAAAAAGAGCCCCAGTGTTTTTCAATATGAAAAAAAAATAGGCCTGTGTTATCATATAACTATTATTTGGGAACAATATTGATCAATGGGATTACTAACTGTACTAACTATATCAGTTAAAGAATTAGGTCCTTATCAGATTTATGGAAATAATAATACACTCATTGTTCGTATTTGATTAGTGTCATGCATTAATTGCTTTTTGTTGATAGATGGCTTTAGGATAATATATTTGTTCCAAGTTTCCTACATGAAACATTCTTTTGATCCTGAAAGTTATCCTGTTAGGATCTCCTAGCCTCTGGCATTCAGTTGCTTAAAGCAGCATGTTCATTTAGCGGTGGATGCTGCAACACTTTAATGCAGCATTCAGACAGAACAACTTTGAGACATGTGATAAATTAATAAAGCAGGATTCTTTTCATAGAGCTCCCTTGCCTCTTTAAGTCACTGAAAGATTACCACATGCATTAATTTTGTGGCTTTTAAAAACAGAATTCACAACAAATTGTCTGGCCTTTTAGTTAGGCTGAACTTTCTGGCCCATGAATGCCAACTGTAAAAGTTAGCTGGAGTAGTTAGCCTGTATTTGTTGGACTTTCCATAAAGCAATTGAGTGTAGAGAAAAAAATGGAGAATTGATAAATGGCATTTGTGTGTGTGTGTGTGTCTCTGTGTGTGTGTGTGTGTTTGTATATGTGTGTGTACATATATCTATTTTTTTCACTTTGCAATGTGTGGGTATGAAACAAAGTTAAGACTATTGTCTACATTTACCATTATTAAAAAAATCAAAGACATCTTAACAAAAAATGTGTAACAGTTATAATTTAAAATTAAGAAACAGATTTTCTGAAATCGACAATTGGCGAACTTACCCAACAATACATTTTAGAATTTTTATATTTTAAAATATAAAGGCCAATGATACAATATTGGTCTGGGTACATATTTAACCATATGTAAATCTGTATTTGAGAAAATAACAACAGGATATGAGTTTCAGTTTAGCTCTTCATATTTTTATTTATTCTTAAAGATTAAAACAAACTCCCCTTTCTGTGGCCCTATTATCCCATTTTTAACCCCTGCAAAACAGAGAATGAAAAGTAAAAATGTGCAATGATGTAAAGTTAAATTTGACTATGATGTAGGAATTGAGGCCAATTTTAAAAATGAGAACTGTAACCAAGTTACAAGTATATCAACCACTAATACTGAGTACCAATAGTCTTCTTCATGATCTCTTTTTGGTGTTAGGTTGCTATGAAATAGTTAGCAACATCAAACATAACATCAGAAAGTAATCTGAGAAATGGTCCCAGATGACTATTATGGACACTTTCTGTATCCTGGGAATGCTTCAATTCTTCCAAATATCCAATATACATTTATTGGAAGCAAAATGACATTTATTTAGAAATTATGCACAGGGAAATTTGCATTTCTATATATCTAACATTTATTGTTTCTGCCAACTTGCATCAATATATTTTATTTGCTCAATTTTGATACTATTTTGGGGACTAAATCTGGTTAAACATAACTTAAAACATCAGTTCTTAACCTTTTTTTCCTGCTTGGCACAGACACACTACGTATCTAATGATGTTCTTAACCTTTCAAAAATAAATACAAGTATATAATTGTACATTAAATACCAAGGTTTTTATCAATCCATTATAATTCACTGAAGGGTCTTGACTAAAATCTTGTAAGCTTAAGAAATGTATTAACTACTTAAAGTGTCTTTTGGTATTTTGACTTTCAGTAGGATTAAACAAAAAAAGAGATCCCAAATAAACAACATACGCCATAGTTAGTGATGTATCTTTTATATCAAGTATATAAAAAATTTTCAGGAAAAACTGATATGTATGGTACAATGAATGTTTTTTAGACCTAAGAAGTACAAGATAAATTCTGGAATGATAAAGATGAATTTTTTTTTGTAATATAGGATTTTCTACCTCACTCAACTTCCAAAGTATGCATGAATTTATTTATTAATGTATGCATGAATGTATATATTCTTTAGAATCATCTATTTAACAACTGATTTGAAGTCAGAGCCTCACATTAAACCTGGCTATGTTAAGGAGTATCACCCATACTGACTTAGGACTCTTTTTTTAATCTAGGAAAATGTTGAGGTTTTAAGTATCTGGTAGACTTTGCCAAGATTGATTTCTAAATTTAGATATCAGAACTTTTGTTATGTATAAAATTCATAACCATCTCTTCCATAAATTAATGATTTGCATCCCACTTTGAAATGCAGCTACCTCTCAATAGATCTGATTTTAAATATTACCTTTGAAAATATTGGAAAAAATCATGTATTTTTAAATCATTTTCTATATAGTGAGAAATACAAACTTTCTGACCTTTCACCCCTTATTTCTTCACACACACACAGAGCTTCCAAAAATTCTAACATTTCTATGGTAATGTCTGCTGAACATTTTTGGCAAGCACATGTTAATAAGGTGTTAAATACAGCACAGTGTTGGTGATATTTGGAGAAGGCAACTATTTTAGACATTGGAGGCCAGAGGCGGAAGGTGCCAGAAGAGTATGCACATACATCTCAAATCTGCAGAAATACAGGTGTTGGAGAACTTCAGGCTTCACTCAACCATGGGATTGGAAAATTGGAGATTTGAAACAGTCATATTTAGTTTTCTTGGGCAAACAGGTCCTGTCTGACCTATGAGTTAAAGGAGACATATTTTTTAATGCAGTGAATCAATTATTGAGTGATGGACATTCTGCAGTACCTCTTGGTGTCTTATAAAGCATAATCGTTTGCATATGCAGAATTTCAATACGTAAAACTACATAAAGCATCTGCCTTACTGTTAGAAATATACAAATATAAGGCAGTCATCAAGGAATATCTGCATAAGTCAAATTTTTTCAATGCTTACAAAATTATCTGTATATATCAAAGAAAAAATTTGTATTATAACTGCACTATAAACACAATTTTTTAGTATTTACAGTACATTGGCAAAGGATTTAAATAAATGTATATCATTTTAGATTCTTATTTTTTAATTTTCTCTGTATGGTCTTAGGCGTCCAAATATTATTATGTGCATGGATCCTTTTTTAAAATAACAGGTAGTTGAAAAAGTACAAACCCAATGTTTTGCTTATGCTATTACACTGCCCACATTTTTTGCATCCTGCAAAAGAAAGGCCATACTTTGGAAAATGTCCCTATGTAAATGAACCTGTGAAAATATGGCATCTTTCTGTGTATGCACAAATAACATATTAATTGCCAGATTTTTTTCTAATTTCATGTAGAGTAAATTCAATATTATACTTAAATATAACATAAATTTAAAATGGATTCCAATATGTTATGTACTTTTATATATTTCTAACATATGTCACTCAATATTCACATGGTGGATAAAGAATGCTTCTTACAGTAATTTCTCATTTCAAGCATGTCAAAATTTATAAAAGGGATAATGTTAACAAAATTATACCTAACACTGCTGAACAGAAAGGTGGAGGTAGCATTGTGAGCCATCTGGAACTCTCAATAGATGGCTACAGACACTCCCCAACAGGAACACAAGAAAGACACTCCTTCCCTCTATGGGGAACAGGAAACATCTGTTTAGTTTTCTTGAAACGTTGCCAAGTATACATTACAGCAGGTAGCATCAGGTCAAACTGTGTAACCAAAGGCAAGCACTAATTGCATTTAATATATACACAGTTTTTAATGACTGTGATGCTTTATGTCAAAAAAATTTAAATATTTTTTTAAACATTGGAATTATAAGCATTTTGAATGTCTTTAGGAGAAAAACTACATTCATTTTTAGAAAGTTTTTACTAGCAAATACAATTTTCCTTAGTTAGATATCTCAGCTTTTATACATTCATGCCTGTCGTTCTTCTGTTTTGAACATTTTAAACATTTTACAAATTTAAAAATAAAATTTTAAAAATACAGTCTCTTAAAAAATTTTAGGTGATATGAGAATAAACTTTTTGCCAATATATTGTTAAACATCTTTCCTTCATTTACTTGCCTATTCAGCCGAAGAAGATAAATTTAGAAATTTATGGCAATATTTCTTCAAGTGTAATGGCTATAAATGGTACTATATAACTCATAAATAATTATTATCAGGAAAAACTGTGTAATTTAAAATATTACAAATAAAATTAATGTATACTAATATCTCTAAATAAGATAACTTATACAAAATTTGACTACCCAAATGTGTAGGTATGAGCTTATTTTTTAAAGTGCATACATTTACAAGGCTACAACAATATTATAAAGTAGAATCTGATTAATTTACATAAAGATTAAAGAATTTTCTTAAAAATCTTTATTTTTCCATCTGTAATTGAATCAGAGTAGGCCTAGAATTTTTTGTACAATTTTTTTCTTTACTTTTATTTCTGTAAATATCCAACAGCAAAATTGTGTTTAACTATTTTGCTTCCAAGAGCCATTAAAAGATGCTATCAATCATTAGGTCATTGGTTGTATATACTTGATTTTTATTTTAATGTAATTCAACACTTTAAAAAGTCAGAATTAGTAAGAAATAAAATTCACATTTTGACATATCTTCTCTCACATTTCTACTTTAAAATACTGTTTTAGTGTGTTTAGTATTTCAATAAAGGAATACCTGAGGCTATATAATTATGAAGAAAAGTGGTTTATTTAGCTCATGATCCTGCTGGCTAGAAGACTGGGCATCTGCTGAAAGCCTGAGACTGCTTCACCTCCTGATGGAGGGTGAAAAGGAGCTGACGAGTGCAGAGATCACACGGTGTGACAGGAAGCAAGAAAGAGAGGGGAGAAGTGCGAGGCTCTTTTAAACCACCAGCTCTCACCTTAACAAACAGAGTGAGGCCAGGCGCGGTGGCTCACACCTGTAATCACAGCACTTTGGGAGGCCAAGGCGGGTGGATCACGAGGTCAAGAGATCGAGACCATCCTGGTCAACATGGTGAAACCCCGTCTCTACTAAAAATACAAAAATTAGCTGGGCATGGTGGCGCATACCTGTAGTCCCAGCTACTCGGGAGGCTGAGGCAGGAGAGTTGCTTGAACCCAGGAGGCGGAGGTTGCGGTGAGCCGAGATCGCGCCATTGCACTA